>NC_054374.1:112958200-113168200 GCF_017654675.1 Xenopus laevis | reverse complement strand
TTATAATGCATAAAATATCGCATTGGGGAAGGATGAAAAAATGACACAGACATTCACAGCAGTACAACATCAAATATGGGGAGACACATTTATCAAAAGTCGAATTTTGAATTCATATGAGTTTTTTAAAACTCCCCTAAACGCCCATAAATTTGACTAATTAAAAATGTATTAATAAAATCAAATTTTTTCAACTCAAATTGAAAAACCCAAAAAATTTTAATCGAATTTGAATCAAATTTGATTAAACTCAATTAGAGTTTTTTCTCTGAAAAAAAAGTCAAAAGTCAGGCAGGCTGCAAACATCTCCAAATTGATCACTGGACCTCTCCCATTGAATTAAACAGCAATTCAGACGGTTTTAGGCGGAGAATAGTGGAATTTAAATTCTTAAAGGGCCAGAGTATGATAAATCTCCAAAATCGAATTCTAATTCTTTTAAAAAGTCGAATCAAATTTGGATAACTCCCTAGTCGAATTCGACAGTTTTGACCATAAAAAGATTATAAAATTAGAATTTTCAATTCGACCCTTAAAGGAACAGTAACACCAAAAAATGAAAGTGTTTTAAAGTAATGAAAATATCATGTAGTGTTGCCCTGCACTGGTAAAATTGATCTGTTTGCTTCAGAAGCACTACTACAGTTCATATAAACAAGCTGCTGTGGAGCAATGGCGGAAATTGAAAAACGGCTATATGGCACAGGTTAACTAATGGATAACAGATAACACCATTAGACATACAGAGCTTATTTGCTATCTGTTGTGTAACCTGAGCCTTTTCTCCTTTGAATGGCTGCCTCCATTGCTATACAGCAGCTTATTTATATAAACAATAGTATTGTATCTTAAGCAAACACGGCAGTTTTACCAGTGTAGTGCAACACTGCATTATATTGTCATTACTTTAAAACACTATTTTTTTTTATGTTACTGTTCCTTTAATAAATCTGCCCCTTACAGAAAATCACTAAACTAAATGACTGTGCTGACAAATTAACAATATTTGGGTAATATGCACAAAAGAAAAGTTAAGAACACCCAGTGCAAAAACATTTGCCTAGCTTCCTGACAACTTTTTATATATATATATATTTAATATTTTGAAAGAAGCATACATTTTAAATCAACAGACTTTTAGACATTGAAAAAGCAAGTGTAAAATCTGTGACAGGACATTCAACAGGCTACCGCACTGGTGGCATGATGGCAAAATGTCCAACTCACAACTCAACCTCACCTTTTAGGGCAGATTTACATTTACATGTATAGCTGTAAATATATATACAGTAGTATTTGCTTAAACCTTCTGGGTTTCTATTAAAGCAACACATTGCTAAAATTGCAACAGCAATAATTATGAAAACATGCAAAAAATGTTTCTCACAGAAAAGTTTTGAAAAATTGGGAAATTATTGAACTGTTGAGAATCCTTCAGGATTCCCAGTTTAGACCCTATGAGTAGTTTGCCAGACTAGAGCAGGGGTAGGGAACCTGCGGCTCTAGAGCCTCATGCGGCTCTTCATCCTGCTTGCTGCGGCTCAGTCTTGCGGCTTTGCCTCTCAGGTCGCGGTAAGCACACTCAAGAAGCCGCCAGCAGGTGCGAGGGCTGTATAGACGTCCTAAGAGGGGCAAGACTGAGCCACAGCAAGATCATTCATCATGGTCCTTACCGCGGTCACACACTCAAGACAAAAGAGGAAAGATCAACATGGAGCTTCAGAAACAGAAGTCACATTAAACAGATGAGAACACTAGCATTTAATAGGGCTTTTATTTCAAAGTAGCCCTGCATATACACGTACACAATGCACTTCTGTTTGTTGTATTCTGTTGTTGTAACAGTTAAAATTAAAAAAAGGTTAAAAAAGCTTATAAGCTGTGTTATGTTTTGCGGGTCCAGGCTATTTTTCTTTAGTGGGAGAGGGGCAAAATGGCTCTTTTGATAGTAAAGGTTGCTGACCCCTGGACTAGAGTAAAAAAAACTATACATAGTAAGGGTTCAGAAGGCTGTAAGTGACCCTAAAGTGTACCTCGGCCAAAATGCACTTTTTTTAAATGCAAATCCTCTCAAGAAAAGCTTCAATACAAAGAAAGAGATGAACCAGTTACTGCATTGTTTATCAAGTTTCACTTGATTCCTCCTGACAACCATTAAACAATGAATGTTGGGAAATATCCCTCAAAGAATTAGCAACAATGGAAAAGATCAGAGGCTTTATATTTACTTAATACTCTTTAAAAGGAAGAAAATATTTCTTCCTGAAAGGATTAGAGGTTGTTTTATAAAAGACACCTGCAAACAAAACAAGTGTCAAAAGGTCTCTATCATAATTGATACTGGTATTGTTGGAATACAATTCTTAAGTGACGTAGGCATAAATCATGTTATACACAGAATACTATTAAAGAAAAATTGGGGCATGGATTAATGTTTAGCACTGTGGCTATTTGGTTATGAGGGTAGATTGATATACTGATAAATAAAAGCATCACAATAGGACTACAAACACATTTTGCTGGCAGTCAAGCAGCAAGACACTGGTTTGCATATGCTGAACATAATAAATCCAACGTACTTTAGATTTCTGGACATATGACCATATCAACAAATTGGATGTCTGCTTCAGAAAAGTTCATAGGACCAGAAAATGCCAACTGTTCCTGGTTAGCATGAGTGAATGCACCCAAGGCCTTTGACTGTCTGCTTATTCCATAGCTTCATAGAGTGTGCCATATCATTGGCAGATCAGGGGTTAAAAATCTGAATTTGAAAATACTAGAAGTCAATGGCAGATAGTCCCTTTAACAACTGGAACATATTTGTTTATCTTCAGGATTCTGAGCGCTGTTTGCGCTCGTTTACGTTCGATAAACCGATAAGGTCGAGTTTTTCGGGCAACAATTCCAAAAAGTTGCACAATTCGAATTGACACCCAATTTTAATGCTCAACTTTTTCTCCCACCGATTTTCTCGAGAATAATTATTGTTACAGTAATAATGGCATTTGAGTTTGGACATAAAAAGTCAAGTTTTAGTAAATATGCTTTACTTTAAATTTTAGCAACAAATCACATGAATTAGAGTGGCTACTCCTTAATGCTTGGTTACACTATTGCTGGCCACTGTGCAGAGTTAACAAAGAGGCCAGCTATACATATTTCAATCTGTGAATCCTCAAAGCAGGATATTTTGCCCATTGAAAATACACTTTCCTGACAATAATAAATGTTTATACTACAGTGGACACATTCCAGTTACATGGAGTTAAGGTGGCCATACACGGGCATACTTTTATCGTTCTGCAATCGATCGTCTGACGATTATTTTACCATACGATATGCCATCCACAGAGAACGATTATATGAACAGATATAACCGCATTGTTTGCTTCGTGCGGACAAACGTTGTTTAACAAACAAGGAGTGGTGCTAGCATTGTGTCATTGTCTGTAGTATACAGTCAGTTTCTCCTTCCCTGCTCCATGCAGACATATGGATTTATGTCTTCCTATGGCAGGGGTCCCTAACCTTTTTTACCCTTGAGACACATTCAAAAATAAAAAGAGTTGGGGAGCAACACAAGCATGCAAAATGTTCCTGGGGTGCCAAATATGGGCTGTGACTGGCTATTTGTTGGCCCCTATGTGGACTGGCAGCCTACAGGAGGCTCTATGAGCAACATGGAGAGCAACATGTTGCTCGCGAGCTACTGGTTGGGGATCAATGTGCTATGGCATAATAAACTTCTTTCACATATGAGGTGATAGGGTGATATTCCTGCAGTCAGCACTAATTTATTTCCTTACATAGTTACAAATGAAGCTTTCAGCAAAGAACATTAGGGTCCTTGTGCTTGTAGCTTGTGCTACAATCCTCACATGCGCAAAGAGGGATCTTATCCCTGAACGACTAAAATTTTTAAACTCATCCAATCAATTTTGCAAATGATAATGTCGAGACAATCGTTCGTTCACCATCAACCATCCGATAGGTTATCGATATTATTGGAACGTTCTGGAATCGGTCGTTTGGAAGTAAAAAATCTGCCCGTGTATGGCCACCTTTAGACTGGGAGCCTTTAACACCACCAACGTTAATTAAACCCAATAGGACTGTTTTGCCTTCAATATAGATTAATTATATCTTGCCAATCTTTGTGACATCTGGAACCTGGCAAGCATTTCATTCTCATTCTCTTGTGATTAAAAAAAACACATGTTTTGGAATTTTTTGCAGTAAGCCTGAGCAAACCATTGCTGAAAAACTGAGTTCAGAAATGTGTTTGTTTTTTTAAATCGACTTCCCAAAAAGGGATAAACAAACATATATAAATCTACCTCACATATATAAGCATAATGTGCAATGGCACATGCTAGTACAGTATACAATGTATAATCTATCATTTAAAGATTATTTTAATCTTTATCTTTATATGTAGAGATTCAGCATGCAACACTGCAATTTTAGAATAATTGTTACTATACAGTAAGGTGTCACCAAGCCACGACAAAACCACAATGCATAATTTTAAGGTAAATACATTTTAAACTGCTTTCACTGATCAACATAATGTTACATAACTCAGGATACTTGAAATCCAGTGTATACCTTGTAAGTGCTTTTGAAACCTGCTCTAGGACACATAAAACTTTAACTGAATATAATGCTGTATATAGAGGATGCGAATCTAACATGATCCTTCAGTTTTTTAGCTCATAAAATGATTATAGATACAGGTACAGTATGGGATCTCTTATCCAGAATGCTCGGGACCTGGGGTTTTCCAGATAAGGGATCTTTCCGTAATTTGGATCTCCATACCTTAAGTCTACTAGAAAATAATTTAAACATGAATTAAACCCAATAAGCTGGTTTTGCTTCCAATAAGGATTAATTATATCTTAGTTGGGATCAAGTACAAGCTACTGTTTTATTATTACAGAGAAAAAGGAAATCATTTAAAAAATGTTTCATTATTTGATTATAAAGGAGTCTATGGGAGACAACCTTTCCGTAATTCCGAGCTTTCTGGATAATGGGTTTCCAGATAATGGATCCTATACATGTACTTCCATAGCACAGACATATCCATTCATATCAGATGTTTTTTACACATGTAGCACTGGGGTAAAAAGTGGTGTAAAAGAGGCTAAAAATGTCCCATAAAAACAGGCATTTTTTGCAAAGCCTTCCATACAATATTTTACACCAAATATTCCTACTACAGGTATGGGATCCATTATCCAGAAAGCTCCGAATTACGAAATGCCTGATTCCCATAGACTTCATTTTATCCAAATAATCCAAATTTTTTAAAAATGATTTCCTTTTTTCTCTGTAATAATAAAACAGTACCTAGTACTTATTCCAAAGAGGATAATTTATCGTTATTAGAAGAATTTTTTCAAAAATTTTTAAAATTTTTAAGTCCGATTCTATTAAAAAAAATACAAATTTTTTAGGATTTTTGTATTTAGAGTTTAGTAAATAACCCCTTAAAAGTTACCTATAGGTCAAGCTGATTGTTTTTTGCTTAGATGTTGCTTAGAGGTTTGTTTTTGTAAGTAATTGTTAGTTGAAGTTCCTAAACCTGACTGTTCTTCAGCCTGTCAGTTTAAGTTTCTAATGCTAACGGACTCCTGCTGCACAAATATGGCAGCCCCCTCATAGGTTATCACAGGGAGTCAGATAGGTACTGTAAAAGCATTGGGCAAATACTTTATGGTAAAATTATAAGAGAAGCATGCAAAGTCAATTTTATGGTAGATGTAAAAAAAGGTTCAATTTCTGGTGTCACTCTTTAAGTAAATTATCTAGCATAGATTAAACACAGCATCCATTTTAAATCAACTGCTAATTAAATGCTTCTTTTAAGGAGCAAGCAAAGCAATGCTCCTTAAAAAAAGCATGCCACATCACCAGTCTAAACTCAAACTCCAACTATATGTAAATAGGTATGTAATTGGCCAAGAATAAAGGCTTAGTCATTTTCTAATTCTGTAAAAATAATTACAAGGTGGATTTGATCAAACAGCTTTCATCAACACAGTTTCTCACCGAATTCTAAAAACAGAATAAAATAGAGTCTGATACATTCAACTGTGTTCTTATTATACAGAAAAGGGTATTTAGCCACATTTATCCAAAACAGAATTTTTGAATTTTCAAGTTTTTGATTTAAAAAAACATGAAAATAGTATATGTTCGCTTACTATTAAAAAAACGGAATATGTTAAAAAAAAACCAACAAAACACAATGAAATCACATTCTATACATCATTTTCAATGAGTCTCAAAACTTGTATTAATTTTGCAAATACAAATCCCAAAGACATATACAGGAAGTTGCAAGCTTTAAGATGCCATATTTTTAGGACTGAGTGGCGCCGATCACAACTATATAGAATTGTAAGGGGTGCATTTGGACACAAGTACCTTTAAAATGAAAGTAGTCTTAGGCACAACTCACTGCGGGAAAGAGTTGCCCACTGCACTTAAATCACTAGTTAGGAATGGTTAATCACACATATATTATTATACACAAATATTCATTAAATGTCTTACTAAACAATTACAGAAATAGGGTGAACATTGCTCCACCTGGTTTTCCCTTATGGTTTAATCTACTGTCTTCTCTCATTTGTTTCACCCCTAGAATTAAACCTTTCAAATATATTATTTTGCCATGGGAGCCAAGGTGCAGTAAACACAGGCTTTGCCATGGGGGATCTAATGTTTTATATTTTTAACTCCACATTTAGGGATATTTACAGCATAAAATAATTTTGCCACTGTCCTAAGACATCTATGAAAGGATAACTTGAAATAAGTTTTCTTTCATCAGCTCCAACACATGTAGTTATTCCCAAGGGTGCCAGTAACACCATAAATTAAAATGCCCTATAATTATTTCCACATTCTTACTCTACACTTTGGGGAGATTTATTGTGTGGTATAAAAAACAGAGGAATAATTCGCCACACATCACCAGACTTCCCTGTGTAAAAAATGTTGTAAAAAATAACATATTTTTTAAAACATTTTCTTTGAGCAACTTCTGCCAGAACTTACTTACAAAAATCAGAGGCAGTGTAGAATAGCAGCAGAAAATCTACTGTTCGCATGGTGTAAAATATCACTCACCTTGATAAGTTCGCCATTTATTTTACACTATTTATTTTGGCAAATTTCATTTTACACAGCATAATAAATCGGCTATTTATCATAAGTTAAACTCCTTACTTTCACTCTGTGGGGGTCTTTGGTCATAGTTATGAACATGTAAGGGCTCATTTTCTATCTGTGGGGTAGGGTACAACGAGCCATGTTTTTGCATTTTTTACCCTGTCCCATGATTGTGCCCTACGGCATAGGTCACTGTGTTAAAAAGTGGTGCTGTTCCACCTGCACCTTGCACATTAACAAATAAACCCTCTAATGTGTAAAACTCAGTGAAAACAATGAACCTCAGGGCACACTGTATTTGAAAAGTAGCAAAAGGGCCAAAAAAATGCCTGCATTTTTGTTTCATTAAGTGGAAGAAAAATCAGGTCAGCATATTAAAGATGTCAAAATTTTGCTGCCCTAAGCCAAGGCGTTTGTGGCCTCGCCACAAATCCAGCCCTGGTAATAAGTAAGGAGTTATCAATTGTGGTAAATAACAATTGCATTTACAATCTTGCAGTTTTCACATATTTACATTTTAATTGTTCTGAATCTCGTCATACAGGTTAATGATACATATGGTGCATGCATGAAAGCTGGAACGAGAGCAGTAGTAAATAGTGTTATATTGTAATACCTTTGATCTCTTACAATCTTCTTGGCATATGATTCTTTTGTGCCTTTGGAGATTATTATCTTGAGTTACAGTTTTTCTTTTATTTATAGTAAGACAGCATTATTTTTACCTTATTATTGATAATCCTTTCTTTCTATACAAATAACCACTCCTGGTTTTGTTCGAAAGGTGCAGTAAACACAGGCTTTGCAAAGCCAACATACATTTATAATTTGCTTAATCTTTGTTATCATTCCGTGAGAGCTGATTGTTTCCACATGGCCCTGACATTTCACAATGCAGCTCAATACTTGCCAGACTGCTGCAAGGCAATTCAACAGCAAGTGAACAAGAGAAGGCAGAAAAATCTACCCAGTACAATCTTTATCCAAAGCACGATATCAGGTTTGTGTGACCGCTCCTACTCAGCAATTATACGTCACATTGCTTTTTCATTAAAACATTTGTCTCTAGTTCCACCTTACTGAATTAACTGCAATTTTCAGGCAATTGATTCAACATAGCATTAAAAGAAAAACACAGTCTTAATGATTTGTTTAGTAGGATACCTATTTACGAAAGAACAGCTAGTTAATTTTGTGTTTTAAAATTCTACCCTGACAAATGTGTTATAAAAGTTGCATTATATTTTCTCTCTCTCTCTCTCTCTCTCTCTCTCAAATAGAACAAAAAAACACTTAGGGGCAGATTATCTAAGCTCGAGTGAATTTTCGAAGTTAGCCATTTCGAATTTCGAAGTAATTTTTTGGGTACTTCGACCATCGAATAGGCTACTACGACCTTCAACTTCGATTCGAATGTTTCGAAGTAAAAATCGTTCGAGTATTCAACCATTCGATAATCAAAGTACTGTCTCTTTAAAAAAAACTTTGACTTCAATACTTCACCAACTTAAACCTGCCGAAGTGCTATGTTATCCTATGGGGAACTGCCAGAGCAATTTTCTAAGTTTTTGGGTATCGAAGGAAAATCGTACGATTGTACGATAAAATCGTTCGAATCGTACAATTCGAAGTACGATCAGAGTACAATGAATAAAATCATCCGACTTTGAATGTCGGAGGATTCTATTTGATGGTCGAATTTCAAAGTATTTTCCACTTTGAATTTCGACCCTTGATAAATCTCCCCCCTAAAGTGAAAAAAGCTTTTATTGTTTATTGTGTAAAACCGACGTTTGGACCGAAACATCGGTTTTACATACTATGGGGCAGATTTATCAAAGGTTGAATTTTGAGCTATTTTTGTGTACTTCGACTAGGGAATAGTCTATATTCCAGCATCTTACCTGGCACATTATAAATGCACTTTTGTCAATATAAATGTCAAAAAAAGACATCCTATGGAATATATATATATACAGTATATGGCCCTTGGTCTCTTGGGTTAATTTGTTATGCACTAATTTGCAACCTATGCATATTAGAAAGTGTGAATTGAATGAAAATATTTACACATTAATTTGAACACAATTTTTAAACTGACAATTTGTAAACTGGTCATGTTAATAAAATAGGAACATGCAATTTATTTTTGAGGGAAGTTTGTAAATCTCACTTTCCTTCAAAGTTAAAGAATGCAAGTGTTGAAAACATCCCTTCTTGATACAGAACATCTTATTTTTCTGAAGCATAAACACTAATAAGTTGAAATAAAGAGATCCTTATCCAGAGGGTAAGCATTAGCCTAACTTACTATCCATTGTATACAGTTGTTTTCTTTCTGTCAAGACCTTTAGGCCCAAAGGGCCCAACAGGATGTTTTACCCACCACTGCCCTCAGGCAAATAACATCAGAGGACAAAATATCCATCTCTGCCTGTCACTGCTCCTTATACTAGGGAATGACACATGTCCTCATGAACATACACACATGGTGACAGCAAGAACTCAGATAATAGCTTGGACTTTCTGGTGCTGAGGTCCACCTAGCATCACTAGGTTTGCAATCAATAGAGTGAAGGTCTATTCTCCACTATTCTTCTTAATTAGAGGGAAGAAATGTATTTTTGATACAGGGTTCAGTGGTTTGAGATGGTTCTTGGTTGTCAGCAATGCTCTGCAATCTACTTGTAAAGTAGGCCTTTTAAAATAATTTTTGAACACAATATTGGCATTGCAAGTCCTATTAGCAAGTCCAAATCTAAGTTTCTCACACTTGAGAAAGGGTCCTTGCTGACTCGAAACGTTGTATATTTTGGCCTCCTTCATACAATGTGTATTGTCCAACTCTAAGTTTGTCTGATATGTTGGCCAATGGGCCAAACAGTCAGATACTGTGCAATTAGACTTGTTTTGTTTTTACCTAAATACAAGTGTTTTCTCCTCTTGCCATTTAGTGGATGACCAAAAAGCACTGATCTGATGGTTTCACAGATGTGGGAATAATTCAGAACACAATAATAACTTAAACATTCCATAATACCTTAAATACAAATATTTTGTCTTGACAAAAAAAACTATTCAATGATTTTGTCTGGACAGAAAATAGCTATTCAATGTGTATTCATTCTGTCTAAACTGTCCCCCAGAGCTGACTCTAATATATCAGTGGACAGGGAGCAGGGTTGAAACTGTCCAAACTGTCACATCAAAATCCAAAATCTTCTCACTATTTTCTGAAAGCTACTCCAACCAAATCCGCATTGACTCCCCCCCTTATTTATCAATACATTTTTCCGAAAATTTCTTGCGTGGAAAAAAAAAAATGCAAGAAAATCAAGAAAAAAATCTAAATCGTATGAATTTTTCAGATTTGTCAAAAAAACTAACTTTTTCAGATTTGACGCCCTGCAATATTTGGATTATTGAACGAAACCCAGCACATATCAGGATATAAACAGGATATCTGCCACTGCCTTCTACATGAACTCAGCAGGTCTGAGTTGGAGAACTTTTTTATTCTGACTTTTAAAATCATCGGAGTTTAATAAATCACAAAAATTTTTAGTTTTTTTTACGAAAAAATCGTGTTCTTCCCCTTTAAAGGTCCTACCAGAAAAAAAAATCAGACTTTAATAAAGAACCCTCTAAATCATTGCACGTATGGTTTCCACTGGATATTTCCATAATTTAGTCTAGGTTAAACAAAAAAAAATATTCCACATGTTGTGTAGTTTGATTTTTATTGGTGTTGATTTTTACCTGCATAAAGTCCAAAAACGTAAAAGGGAGCAAGTCATCCAGGTGTCCAATATCTTTGGAAAAACGATTTAGAATCCTCCCTAAAGGAAATAAGTATAAATATATTCTTAAGTGAGATCCTAAATGCCAAAGTTGAAAATCAAAGCATTCTATTCAGTTCATTTTCACCACACAACAGGGAGTGTATTATGAATCAATTCAGAAGTTAACAGAAATAAATCATGACGAGAGTTTTACTTTGCCTCCAACGGAGTAGATAGATACAGAGAAAGAAGTCATCTGTACCACAGAAATAAAAATTAGCTCAAATACATTTTCTTGAAAAATGGATTTCCATTAAATAGGACCTTTTCACAAAGCTACACCATATGTGGCATAGATGGTTAGCTTCTAAGCAATATACTGTAAGGTAGCTTTGTTTAAAAAGGATCTTTGAGAGTAACATGGGCCCAGGATTCTAAAGGATGACTCTTTGTGATATGTTGTTTATTAAATATCCCAAAAGATCCACACTCGATAATTAAAATATCTAAATAAAATCTTTATTCAGACAAATAGTAATACAATGCAATATTGTTTGTACTTTCGTGTATGTGCACACAACAAAGACACACTACTGCATGTACAGACAAAATCTGAAAGATGTGACTGCATTTAAATGCGTATAAAAGTGGTTCTCAAACTTTTGTGAGAGTTTATTAATGTATTCATCGTCTCCCTGCTCTTCAAACTTGATAGTTAAAGACACAAAATAGTGCCTAAAATAATGCATTTCAATTGTTCTGGCTGAGAAATTAAGCAGACATCTGTACCTGTAATGCAGAGATTTTCAAACTTTTTAACTCAAACCTCCTTCAACCAAAACATCACCATTATCCAAAAATGCACAATACAACAAACATGCAACAGAACACAATGATTCCACTAAACTTTTAAGGCACAGTTTAGCTGAAACTCACAGAGATATGAAAGTAAGTTTCAGTCATAATGGTACCTTGAAACTCATTTAGGCCAGCGTGCATTTTTTGAGCTAAATGAGTTATGGATAATTAGGAACACAGGGAAAATACCAGGAAATTCCTTAGTATCCAACAATATGTAAATCAAAAATCATATAGCAATTTCCAGGATTCTGTTTTCTGGACTGTATTGCCACTGGACATTGTGTTTTTACAATTGTTTTTATTTAGAGGTTATTCAAATACTCCTGTTGCTTTGGGCTACTACATACAACATTGTAAAACAAACTAAGGGGCCGATTCATGAAGCTCGAGTGAAGGATTCGAATGAAAAAAATTCGAATTTCGAAGTATTTTTTTGGTACTTCGACCATCAAATTGGTTAAATTCGTTCGAATTCGAACGAAATCGAACGAATCGAACGAAAAATCGTACGACTATTCGACCATTCGATAGTCGAAGTACTTCCCCTTTAAAAAAAACTTCGACCCTTTACTTCGGCAGGTAAAACCTACCGAAGTCAATGTTAGCCTATGGGGAAGGTCCCCATAGGCTTGCCTGTGATTTTTTGATCGAAGGATTTTCCTTCGATCGTTGGATTAAAATCCTTCGAATCGTTCGATTCGAAGGATTTAATCGTTCGATCGAACGAAAAATCCTTCGATCGATCGATCGCAGGATTAGCGCTAAATCCTTCGACTTCGATATTCGAAGTCGAAGGATTTCAATTCGAGGGTCGAATTTCGAAGTATTTTTAACTTCGAAATTCGACCCTTAATGAATCTGCCCCTAAAAGTTAATTAACCCCTTTGTTTTATTTAAAAATATTAATCTACATGAAAAGTTACCTATAGGTCATGTTTATTGTTTTTTCATGGATAGTTCTGCTTTTGTAAGTAATTGCTACTTGAAGTTCCTAAACCTGACTGTTTTGTCAACCGGACTGTCCCATCTCAACTTGTCAGTTAGAGTTTACAGACTACTGCTGCACAAATATGGCAGCCCCCTCATAGGAAAAAAAGGGGATGAGAAAGGTAATGTAAAAGCATCAGGCAGATACCCTTATGGCAAAATTATAAATAACATTCAAAGATAATGTTATGATAGATATTAAAAAGTTTTATTTTCTGGTGTCAGTATCTCATTGAACATTCTTTTCTAACATTTCTAGAACAGATCAGCGGATGTTCTGCCCCTACAGCAATCGTACAACAAAGCTGGTGACAGTCTCCCACTGAAAATCGTCAGATCAGCAATACATGCAGAGATATTATGGGCAGCCTAACCTGTCGACTGAATTGGCATGGCACGACAAATGTTGGAAAACTCCACAAACGGTCCGAAAATCATACGAATCGAGGATTCGTACGATCTGATCTTTGCGTCTATGGCCAGCTTAAGTCTACTTTCAGAAAAGCAAACTAATTGTCTACCATCGGCAATGATGCATCTGTAACCCTTTAAAACAGAACATGTAAGGTACCTTACTTGGTGTTGAAGAAGGAATTGATCAGTATTAATAAACATACCCCCTTTGCAATAAAAGGAACTAAGTTTGCCCAGGAGAAGTAACTTAAAGCAACCAATAGATGTTTGCTTTTAAACAGGTTACCAGTAAATACTACCTGCTGATTGGTTTCTATGGCTTACTGCTACTGGGAAAACCTAGTGCCTTTTATTACATTACCCTCTTTGTGCCTTTAGTAAAACATATGATTTTCCAACAGAAGCTTTCCTCAATAGTCAAATCATTTTTATACAGGTTCATACCAATGGACCCCTTTGCAACATTTCGATGTCCGCATATTTCACACAGAAGTTATCATAATGAAATCTGTATTTTACTTTTGTCACATTTATACGTGTGTAAAGTCCACTTTCTAGGACTCTTGCATAGCCGCAACGAAATCTGCCAGTACATTTAAGTTAAAAGTATATCAGGAGAAGTTTAATCTAATTTTAAATGAAACTATAATAAGGATACTGTACTGCAGGAGAACCGCTGGTTTATGTCCTTTCCTCAAGTACACCTCTCAGGTAAAAAAACTTCAGAATGAGATAAGTTTAATAAAAACCAAGTGCTGGATCATGATATTTCTGCAGGGTAGCAGAATCACTAATTGAATGCCAAAAACTTGAAGATGGAGCTTAAGTCTTCAAAAAGTAATTTACAGTTGTACCTATCAGAAATGTTCTGGGATTAAAAAGAATCCCCAAAGGGAAAACAGGAATTCATTTAAAAAGAACACCACAGATATGAATAGACCTTTAAAACGTATTCAAATACATATTAGCTGTATAATAAATTTAATTTGCAGATTCCATATTCTGATCAGCATGTACTTCAACAGCAATGTGGTCATTTCGCTGGCATGGCTGAAGGTGTATCTTACTTATGCTTCTTCTACCTTAGACAAAATGTTAACCTACTCAGAGACAAAGCTCAACAATCAGCTCTTCTATCCACTTGTTATAGGGTCTAGATTCTCAGCTATTATCACTCTTCCCATCTGAAAGGGGAACTGTGATACTGTAGGTACAATAAACCAAAACAGTACTAATAGATATTTACAATCTTGTGTTAATTGCAGTAGGACAATGGCAGGTTAGGCAACAACAACAGTGAACAGTTATTCATATATATTCCAAAAATCACCTCAAAACTTCCAATTTGCAGCATCTTATTTCCCACACACTATTAGGAATCAAGATAAATCACCCCAAATATGAACCCCTGGGGTCCGCTGAACAGTTTTATTTCCAATATGTATAGGTGTACCTAAGCATGTGGCATATAGGGGCCCCAAAACTAAGACCCCATATGGTCTGTCATTTCAGGTACTGAAATGAACCAACATATTAACATCATTTTGGGGGGAGTAAAGGTAGAAAAAAGTACTTTCACCCAAGAAAACCATATATTTTCAGAAAATACACATTCCCCTGAATCCAAATTGGGTATGCATGTCTTTCTACTCCAAAGCACCAAGCCGCAAACCTTTCCTAAATTTGGCGATTTTGGTGACATTTCCAAATTATTTCCATATTTCCCACATACTATTAGGTATCAAGATAAATTACCCATTACACATATGAAAGCCTGGGGTCCTCTAAACAGTTTGATGTCCAATGTACATAGGTTTATCGAAGTACATGGCATGGAAAGACCCCAGAATCTACCTTATGCATACTTATTTGATGGCTTACCTTTACATTAATTTATAAACAGTTTTTTGTGTATACATGTGTGTATACTTTTAAATGTTGTGTGACAGTAAAAGGATGAAAGATTAAGAAATAATTTTATACTTAGGCTGAAAGCAGATTTGATGTTTAGAGTACTAGTTTCTGTTAAAGAGTCAGAATAGCAACATGTATCATTATATATATATATTAATGTATTTATTTGTTTAAACAACTTAATCAGAATGCACAGTTGTAAGATTTCTGCTCAAGTAATTAAATAATCACTGAATGGTAATTAATCACAGTTAAATAGTGAGCCGTGAAAGACGTGCTATGTACACATCTAAAACTGTTTAATGCTCAAATACTTTGCCATATCTAAGTTAAACAATGATTCATTAAACCTCCCTTGCTACACAATGCTGAGGCTGAACCTAATGTGAATGACTTGAAAAATCCTTTGTTCTACAATAAAAGGCATCCAACCACAGTGTGTATTATTCTTGCTGTGCTAACGCAGGCAAATACTTTAATTGCGTGAACTGAAATGTGTTCAGGTGCTATCCATTTTATTCTCACAGGTGTTTAAGTCATTCGCAGGCTATTTGTTAAAATCTTTTGATCCACGTATGAAAACTCCTGACATTGTACCACACCTGTGCTTTTTATTTGCAGAAGAACCAAGGCTCACTTTGTAGTCCACTTCTTGCTTTTACTTGAGTCTTTTTTGTTTTTTTTGTTTAAATATAGCTTTATTTATAGCATTCTTAAAGGAACTTCATCAGCCAGCAAAAGCACAACTGAAACAAAAACTTAGTATCTCTTTGAAAAACATACAATTATTTTATCAGTTCTAGGATATATTTGGATTCTGAAGTACCGTAGTGACACCTGCCCCTGACTTTAGTGGCAATTTCTAGAAGAAGCTCACTTGCAACACTCTAATCCCTAAACACAACTGTAAACATAACTCTTATTCCAAGAAGGCCACCTTGAAGTAGTATGACATCTTTGTTCTCCAAATATTCTTTGTCTCAAATATTAAACTGAAGGCTTAAAGTAGAATGAAACTCTAAAACGCTAAAGGGGGTGCCTGTTTGTTAGACACCCAGTGACTTTTACTCCAGGATGGCTGATGGGCTTTCTTTACAAAAATTCACCACCCCAGAGTGCCCCTGCTCTATCCTAGGTGGCACATGCGCAGGAAAGCAATGTATATACTGTACTGTATACCAACCTTGAATCGTCACAAAAGAATACCTAGGAGTGGGGAGAAATGGAGTTGTGCTCTGGAGAAAAGTCCCCTAGACCTTTATTTGTTTTTTAAAGAAGACACACACCAGCCAGGATAAAAAAAAGTCACAGGGAGGTTGCCCACTTTTCTGGGCTTTCTCCATGTAGGACTCTCCTGTTGCTTAATTCAGCTCAAATAGAAAGGGTCAATAGTTTTGCTAATGGCCTTATGGTTTTTGACAGTAAATGAGAAATGTATCATGTAACCACAAGAAAATAAAAAAAATGAATGAAAGTAGAAAACGTGCCAAAATAGTTTTTCTAGGCTCAGATGAATACTTTCCTCCACAACAGAACTCAAAACTACATAAGATTTTTGTAAGTTTTGTGTTAGCATGAAGTCTTTGTGTACCTGGAAAAGGGTGAAAACTGTGGGAAAAGTGGATGAGAAATGAACACAGGTAAACAGGTACTGTTTTTATTCTGCTACTAGGGATAAAAGAATATGAATAACTCAATTACACGGGGTCACTATCACTATTCTTACTAAAGGGTTGATTGTTAAACCAAACAGTATGTCATTTGATTTGGAAGTCTGAAGACAAACACAGATGTATAAATTCAAGTTCTTGGCAAACAGATTTTATCACATTCAAACAGTAATCATTACAAAGCTGTAGAACAATAAGCACAATACAGTACCTAAATACATTTATAGCTGGGGGTGACATGAATTGTTGTACAGCAAATAAATCAAACACTATACAAGAGGAAAGCATCATGCAACGTAATGACAAAGATATAGAACAGAAAAAAAATTGAATATTTACATGCAAACCTTTTGGAATGTGATATTGGAAAGACAAACACACTTGGCACATAAATGTCAAAGCTCAGCCATTGTTGTACAAATGGACTTTTAGTGCATACTAGGAAAAAATACTGCACATATTGGAAAAGAAGTCAATACAGGTGAAGACACAATGTGTTAAAAGGATTGTTTTGAGATTTTCTATTTATCTTGCAATGAAAGTACCGGTAATGACACCATAAACTCCCAATTAATTATAACTTTAGTCAGTAATCCATCTGTTTATAGGAGGAAATATCTATATAGATATATTTTAAATAATATGAATAGCAAACTATAGGGCTCATTTATTGATGACATCAGCACAAGCACTCGAGCACTCAAGGGGAATTCAAAAAATTGACAATGACAGAAGTATTTGACATCATCTCAATCAGTTTAAGATAGCTTTAATGCCAAAAGGCTGCAAAGCTAGAATTACTGCATAGGCGGATTCATTAATAAATGCAATGTTTAATGAAATCTTTTGATATTCACTCTATTGCTTATAATTTTGATAAATTAATTAAATAAATATAAATTTTTATCAACAACATGGACAATTGTAGGTGGTTTCAATCTTGTTCACACTACTGTACCTACAGTGTTAACCACAAGACAAGCAAATTTAGATTAATTAGTGGCATTCTACCCATATATTCCTTCTGGTAATACAAAATTCTCGTGCTACTCTTATGCAATGGTACTGAGCAGGTGTCAGTGAAAGATTACTAAGAGCATATAAACTAAAGTCCTGTATATTGGACTTTGGACTATTTACTACTGGTGCCAGTTTTGCTATTGACACCACCTATGAAGATCTTCTTCAGAATAAACATACATTTTTCTAAAGCCACATCATTCAGACTTGCATTCAGCGAAGTTTACCCTAACTCTTGCTAACGTTTTGTCATTTCTTTCCACAATGACAAATGTCAATGAACAGCATCTGCCACTAGAGTTACATGTACATTACATATATACTGATTACATTTTAATCTTCCTTTATAAAGCATTAGGGACTCATCAATACTGGAGTTCTTCTGCTTGGAGGTATTCATCTCAGGCAAATACTTGGAAATACTAAATGATGGGTCATATTTTTAACAGCTTGTTACTTTTTATTTTGTCTGGAACCGGATATTGTTATTAAACTACACTAACTGCAATAATATTTCATCTGGCTCTAATCATTATAATTACTTCTCATGTACAACATAAAGTGGATTAGTACTTCAGCATGAATGTAAAACTTTTTTTCACCTCAAGACCAATACTGGTGCTATGCCTACATTTAACTTAGATGATTGCAAACATATAATAATATATTTGACTGTACCACTTTGATTTGAAAAAAAATCAAGCAAATCTTGTGGAATGTAAATAGAGAGCTGAACAGATTTAGGATGACTAATAGTACTTGGCATGCCCTTATGCTATTCCACGAGATTATTCCTCATTCATTCATTCAATTATTTATTCATTCAATAAAAGTCCACTAGAGTCACTGGAGCTTGTGAAATAACATTTGGGCATTCCAAGTACCATCAATCATCCTAAATATCTTTCCTTCACAAACTATTAGCTGTTGTACTACTACATGAAAAAATGTTTTTCCAATAATTATGCGTTTCTGAGGGTCCCCTTTGCTGTCCTGCCCTTTGAAAGGATTGGTGACTCCAGATGACTGAATAAGAGGGATCTGAACACATACAGTTGCTGAGTGTGTTTAAACTTTGGCAAACAACATGGACCATGAGACCAAGACCTACTGAAATAATTTTTCCTATGGAAACTTCAAGATCTGTATACAATACTGAAATTAGTGTATAAATACAGTGTAAGTCTCCTTTTATTATAGCAATAAAATGTTGTACATACCAACAATTAAAACGCCTAAAGTTAGGTAAAGACAAATAAAAGCATCTAAGACAAATAAGAGTACCTGTTTGCTGTCTCAAATAAAAACATCTTAGGACACCATGGAGTATATTTATCAAAAACATTTGATAAATCACCGCAGTCCACTAGAGTGAAATACCACCTCTCTCCATTCATTTCTATGGGATTTTCAGAGGTGTATTTATTAAAGGGTGAAATTCACTTTCACCCTTTAATAAATACGCCTTTAACAATGCATCATACAATGCTGCACCAAGTTATAAAGCAACTGTATTTCTCTCATCCCAGAGCAACATGACACAGGTGAACCAATACTTGCATCCTCCCTCATCTAGGCCAACCCCTCTGGGAGGTTCTGCTTCTCTTAAAAAGTACAGAGAAGTCTCCACCACTATAGATATATCCCTGTGCACGTATAAAGTTTAAGTATCATTCTTTGTGCATGAGAGTGTGATGGAAAAACTAGAGTCATGAGAGAATATGGATATTAGAACAGATTTATTTATATTTGGCAAATGCATCAAATGAGTTTACCTTCTGACTTAGTTTACCTTTATTCTTCATCCATATCTGTATTTCTCCAATACATTCCTATTAATGGCCAACAATTGTGAAAGTACCACTATTAAAACAGGGTCACAAGCTATTTTAGGCTCAAGATATAGGTCTTGTGGTCATGATTTTTAAGAAAAAAGGAACAGCACCCACATTGTATAGCTATGCAGTACAAAACAGGTTGCCATGCACAAATTAAAAACAAGAACTCTAATAAAGGAAACTGCACAAAGGCAAGAAACTCTCAGCAGCCTAACACTGTAAAGGCAATTTTTAAAAAATGCAAGCTCATGCTGTATGAAAACAGTGGGGACACCAATGGGGTTAGCAGTAAAAATATCTCCACATTCCCCCACCCCCTTGGTTTCAAGATTGTTAGCATGATAAAGGGCTACAAGGTATAAATATATAGAGAATTGAAAATGTGTATTAAACACATAAACGGTTTTCTCTGTAATTATATTTCTAATATACTAATATAATACTGACATGAAATTTACTCCAGTAACAACCCAAGTAATCCACACATACAAAGAACTCAAAAAAAAATAAGTCCATAAATGAAGTTATGTGTAGGAAAGTGGAATGACAAAGGGAATAAGTATTGAACACTCTTACTGAAACTTTTTAATACTTAGTAGAAAAGACTGTTGGTAATGACAGCTTCAAGATGCCTCTTGCAGTGGCGTAACTACCAGGGGAGCAGGGGGTGCAATTGGGCCAGGGCCCGCACCCCCACAGGGCCCCCCGGCAGTCACGCGCGACACTGTATTCGGCTGCAGCCGCATGGACGATGGTGGGGGCGGGGCCCGGCTGCACAACCCGCATCAGGGCCCGCCCCCACCTAGTTCCGTCACTGGCCTCCTGTATGGAGAAACTAGTTTTGCATTGCTCAGGTGTGATTTTAGCTCATTCTTGCACACAAAGGGGCACATTTACTAAGCTCGAGTGAAGGATTCGAATGAAAAAACGTCGAATTTCGAAGTATTTTTTTGGGTACTTCGACCATCGAATCGGCTACTAAAATCTTCGACTTTCAGTCAAACATTTCGAACTAAAAATCGTTTGACTATTCGACCATAGTCAAAGTACTGTCTCGTTAAAAAATACTTTGACTACATACTTCGGCAGTTTAAACCTACCGAGGTTCAATGTTAGCCTATGGGGACCAGCACTTTTCTAAGTTTTTATGTTCGAATAAAAATCGTTCGCTCGATTTATTAAAATCCTTTGAATCGTTTGTTTCGAAGGATTTTATCGTTCGATCGAAGGATTATTATTCGCTCGTTCGATTGAAGTATTTGCGCTAAAATCCTTCGCATTCGATTCGTTTATTAACCCTCGAAATTCGACCCTTGATAAATTTGCGTTATAATGTCTTCAAATCTTGAAGGTTCCAGTGGCCTCTTCTATGAACGATGATCTTCAGTTCTTTCCATGGATTTTGAAATTGAATTCAAGTTGGTTGAGTGCGTTACTTATTCTTTTCTTTCTGAAGGTCTTTCTGAAGCTCTCCATGAGTGACCCTTGGTTCTTGGACAACGCTTCTGATATTCTTTTGACTCCTCTGTCAGAAATATTGCAAGGATTGCCTGGTCGTGGCTGGTTTAGGGTGATATAATGTTCTTTCCACTTCCAGATTATGGCACCAACACTGCTCACTGGAACAAATGCTTCTTTAACCAATGCCATCAGTATGTTTTGCAACATTTAGGGGCACATTTACAAAGCTCGAGTGAAGGATTCGAATAAAAAAAACTTCGAATTTCGAAGTGTTTTTTTGGCTGCTTCGACCATCGAATGGGCTACTTCGACCTTCGACTACTACTTCGACTTCGAATCGAACGATTCGAACTAAAAATCATTCGACTATTCGACCATTCAATAATCGAAGTACTGTCTCTTTAAGAAAAACTTCGACCCCCTAGTTCGGCAGCTAAAAGCTACCGAACTCAATGTTAGCCTATGGGGAAGGTCCCCATAGGCTTGCCTGCGTTTTTTTGATCGAAGGATATTCCTTCGATCGTTGGATTAAAATCCTTCGAATCGTTCGATTCGAAGGATTTAATCGTTCGATCAAACGAATAATCCTTTGATCGTTCGATCGCAGGATTTGCGCTAAATCGTTCGACTTCGATATTCGAAGTCGAACGATTTTAGTTCCTGGTCGAATATCGAGGGTTAATTAACCCTCGATATTCGACCCTTAGTAAATCTGCCCCTAAGGCTTCGAAGGTCCTGATAGCTCTTAACTTTTACCAATCATGAGAAGTTTATTGTGTTATACCTTAGCAATTAGAAAACTTTCTATAGGCTATCTTTCTATAGGCTATCTATACCAGCTGATATTAATTTGCACTGATAGAGTGCAGGATTTCTTAATACTGACAGATTTCAGCAGGTTTCATGCTTTCCATGTCTTTTTGCATCTCCTTTTGTTCAATACTTATTCCTTGTATCATTCCACTTTATTACACATAACTTAATTTATGGACTTGTTTGTTTTGAGTTCTTTGTTTGTGTGGATTACTTGGTTTGTTACTGAAATCTGGAGTAAATTTCATGTCAATAGCCCCATTACAAATATATTTACTGAGAAAAATGTTGACATGTTCAATAATCATTTTCACTGTTTGTACCAGATGTCCTTAATGTAGAGTTTCTCAATAAATTTTTGTATCATTATAAATATTTACAGCTCATAAAAGGGGTTTTCCAGAAAAGGGTTCATTCCGTAATTTGGATCTTTAAACCTTAAGTTTACTAGAAAATCATGTAAACATTAAATAAACCCAATAGGCTGGTTTTGCTTCCATTAAGGATTAATTGTATCTTAGTTTGGATGAAGTACAAAGTACAGGTATGGGACCTGTTATGCAGAATGCTCGGGGCCTGGGGTTTTCCAGATAATGGATCTTTCCATTTCTGGGATTTTCATACCTTACATCTCCTAGAAAATCATGTAAACATTAAAAAACCTAAAAGGCTGCTTTTGCTTCCAATAAGGATTAATTATATCTTAGTTTGGATCAAGTAAAAGGTACTATTTTATTATTACAGAGAAAAAGTCAATTTTTAAAAATCTGGATTATTTGGATATAATGGAGTCTATGGGAGACGGCCTTTCCGTAATTTGGAGCTTTCTGGATAACTGATCTCATTCCTGTACAGACTACTTCTGAATTGACACTTTTGAATTGACTCAAGCTACTTTGATTATTGACCCTTAATGGGTAAACCACTGGCAGAGTGCTTAGTATGTGAGTAAAGCTGAATATGTGTATTGTATACATCCTCCTGGAGATTGTATTCTCACAATGCACCAGAAAACAGTGGGCACAAAAAAAGTCAGTCCACATCATTGCAAAACAGAACAAAGAACTGCCAAAAAAAGTCTGCTGCAGCAATGATCATCATCATGCAATCTGGTTTGTCCATGACTGAAATTACTCCTTCTGCATCCCTCCAGCATGTAAGGACAGGTGGAAGGGTAACCTGAGAGGTGCTCACAAAGAAAAATATATAGGAACAAGCTCACAATACAGATAACAATTCATACACAATAATCTAACAATACAAGATAAAAACCCGAAAATTCCGTAAAAAGCAAGTACAAAACTAAACAGGATCACCTTAAAGGTAAGGGACCGATTATGCAATCAGTTTTTATTAATCATGGATGAATCAAATGAATACTTAAAAGCTGCCAAACTCCCTATGAAGACGTCAAAAAGAAAAAACGCACCAAACCAGTATTTTACCTTTACAGACATCCCTCTTCAGACCTCAAACATTTTTGAATTTCATTCCCACTCATCCCAGTCTCCATTGTGGTTACTCTCTTACTAATGGTCTCGTTTGCAAGTAATACACCACCCTCTACAAAGGGTCACTTAGGACCTTAAGTGCAGTGTGAAATGTTAGATGCAGTTCATCATGTTTTTACACACAATGCAGCGTTTTCGCTACAATCCCAGCCCTGATGTCTTGCTGTTGCATGTAGACTTGCTGTTGCATGCAGACTTTAGCTTTAACAAATCAAAAGCAAGTTGCAGCCAAAATTGTAAGAGTGCAAATTGCATCATCTCCAGTGATTTGGACACGTCTCTTGAATACATACCATCAATAAGCACAACAACTGCTTATATTTGAGTGTGATTGCACTTTAATGAGTCACGTATGTCTTATTGTGGTTAGCAACTGCTACTGGCACCCCTGCCTACCAATTAGCGTAACTTTACAACGGTGTTAAAATTAGTAACCTAAATTACAACTTCCTGACTTTAAAATCAAGAAATTAGAATAATAAAATAATTTACTGTAGCTCACACTACTTAACAGTCACATGAACAATAATTTTTTAAAAAGTCTGACATTTTAATACCTATCTTAATATTTATACTGTATTTTTATTTAGGAATAATTCATAATAGGGCAGTATTCTAAAATGTTATTAATATCAAACCTGGTATTTTCTCAGGCCAACACAAACTGAATCCATCCCATGTCTGCAAACAATTATAACAATGTCACCTGGCAGTCACTGTGGAGACGGGTTATTATTTGTTATTTCAGTTATTTCAAAAGTGAATATGTAAAGATTAGCCATGGCCATGCACTGTGCTCCCTCTAGTGTCTGTAAAATATGTTTTTGAGAAGAACTTTGACTAACCTTTTTCTTGAAGTTCTAAACTAGATACAGCCAGTGTGAGTGTGAGGGCTTTCCAGGCAGTCCTTGAAGCTGAAGTTCAGCAAAGGCTGAGTGATTCTAGTCTCAGCTTAAGGGTGCAGACACATGGAGCTACTAGTAGCAGCTACAAAATGCCAAAAAATACCCTGTGATAGAATTACCTCTGCTAAAACACATGTAGTGTCTTAAGGTGGCCATACACTATAAGATCCGATATGCCCACTAACGGCTGGGCGATATCGGATGAATCTGAACGTTCAGCCCTGGGGCGGAATGATCGGACTACAATACTACGAATGGGCTCCGACAGGTTACAGGACCGCATCAACAAGCCGATGCGGTCCTTGATCGTACAAAAAAATCAAACCTGATCGATATCTGGCTGATTTTTGGCCTGATATCGATCGGGAGGACCCATTGGGAGCCCGCACACATGGGCAGATAAACTGCCGAATTTAATCTGCTTGTGTATGGCCACCTTTAACAAAGCCAGTTATCACTATTGTCTATTTATAGCCATGAGAATAGCTGCTAGTAGCTCTGTGTGTTTTCACCATAAGGGTCAGGCCACACAGGGCGTTTTGGGGAGAGTTGGTCGCCTGGCGACTAATCTCCCCAAACGCCTTCCCTGTTCCTGCGCCGGCTAAAATAAAAAACAGCTGGCGCTAATCACACGCGGCGGTTCGTTTTCATCATGAGGAAAGTCGGTTTAGTCTGTTTGCATATATTTTAATATGACTCTATTGTGCACACAGAGCTAATTATAGTTGACCGTTAACATGACAGAGGGGGGCATAACATTGAATACGTATTGACAGGTTTCTTAAATATGAATATGCAAAGTAAATTAGACCGGTACATGTGTTATGTAGCATTTTTATAATATTATAGAGGGGTCCTCCTAAAAAGACATATGTATAACTATTTTTTGAATTGACATATGGTCACTATTCATGATTTTAATGTTACAATTTGGATGCTATCATGATAACATATAATTGGGGTTTTCTATGTGGACACTATGCACTTTTATATTTATATGATACATTAAAGCCATGAATATCTTATAAAGGATATCCTTATAAACGGTGAGTTCTGTTGTCATCCGTTATAAATAGTGAGTTCTGATGTCATTTCTATCACAAGACTCATTGAAACTTGTGTATTATAATAAATAAATTACCCCCAGTTGCAAAATATGAGGATATTAGAAGTTACCTCAGAGTTACATGACCTGTATAAAAACACTCAGCCTTCAGCCATGAAACTTATAATATCCTTATATTTTACAAAAGGGGGTACTTTTATTCACTATATATTTTTCATATAAACTATACATATGAAATGGTATTTATATATATATATATATATATATATATAATGCAATGCCGTTGGCGTCCGCACACGCTATACTTCGATATTCAACTTCCGGGTGCTGTGTCAATGTTGTATCATAGAAGAAAGGCTGTAGCGGCACGCACTCCGGTTCAATGAAATTCAACTTTTATCTTATGTGATACATAATAAAAGCATCAACGTTTCGGTCCATGGTCTGGGACCTTTGTCAAGATGCATTAACTCATTTAAAAACAGACAATGGAAGTGGCAATTATAAAGGTTTAACGAATCCCGCCTTGTTGTTGACATCACATTCAATTATGTTAATAGGGGCTAATTAAACAAAAAGAAACAAAACTAAACTCAGAAGCAACAATAATGAAAAAGATGAAAAGAAATTATTATAATTAGAATAAAAACGTTATCTTTTAGCCAAAAAGCAGCTATATGTGCAATACTCATTCAGACCTTTAGGGTAGGGACACACTGGGCGATTTGGGGAGATTTAGTCGCCTGGCGACTAATCGCCGCGACTTTCCACGACCAATCTTCCCCGAATGCCTCCCCTCACTCTGCGCCTGGATAAAATGAAAAATCGCCTGCGCTAATCACACGCGGCGATTTGTTTTCCGAAGTCGCCCGAAGTTTCCTCGTGAGGCAACTTCGGGCGATTTATCCAGGCGCAGAGTGAGGGGAGGCATTCGGGGAGAAAAGTCGCTGCGATTAGTCGCCAGGCGACTAAATCTCCCCAAATCGCCCAGTGTGTCCCTACCCTTAGGAGAGAGGGTATCTAATGTTTTTATCCAAAAGGTTTCGCGTTGTAGGAGAAGACGAGATCTATCTCCACCCCTTCTAGGCATAGGAATGTGGTCAATCGCGATAAATTTCAATGCTGAGACCCTATGGCCCATCTCTAAAAAATGTTTGGCCACCGGTTTAGTGGTTTTATGATCTCTAAAGGCCGTATTGATTGCTGATCTATGAGCATCAATGCAAAGTCGCAACATTAAATCCGTTTTGCCCACATATGAAAGCCCGCAGGGGCAAGTGATAAGATAAATCACATGCGTTGTAGTGCATGTTATATGATGGCGAATCTTGTATCTATGGCCAGTTAAGGGGTGTGCAAAACTCGTACCTGGTGTCATTGGTCTGCATGACAAACAGGATGGGCACTTAAAGTGGACCTGTCACCCAGACACAAAAATCTGTATAATAAAAGTCCTTTTCAAATTAAACATGAAATCCAATTTCTATTTTTTATTAAAGCATTCATAGCTGCTGTAAGCTCATTTAAAAATCTCAGATGTCAATCAAATATTGTCTGCCCCTCCTCTATGCCATGGGCATAGAGGCGGGGCAGACAATTACTTTCACTTTCCATTCAGCACTTCCTAGATGTCACTGCTCTCCACACATTCCCCCATTCTCTTTACCATTTAATTGTGTAGCCAGGGCATGGGGATGGACATTAGGTCCCCTATTCTGGTGCACAAATAAGATTCTGAGATGATGCAAGGTTTGCCTTAATAACAGTGCCCACAAAATGGCTGCTGCCTGCTTGCTATAATTATGAATTCCCAGACTGAAGGAAACAAGATTCAAATCATTTAAACAGTGTAATTAAAGTTCATTTTGCTTCACTAATGTGATAAAATAGGATTTTGAATAATTTTTTTGGGTGACGGGTCCCCTTTAAAACACCCTGGTTTATTGGAAGATAGCCAAGTAGTCGCCATTGGGCTCTCGCTATAGCAGTGAACAGGGTCACTGGATACTAAAAGATCACGGAGACTTCGTCCACGTCGGAAACCCATCATAGGTGGATCAGGGCAAAGACGACCCAACGTGTCATCTGCTTTAATGATGTGCCAGTTGGTTCTGAATACTTGATTAAGCGAGGAGGACATGTTAGTGAAACAAGTAGACATTATAAGCGGACTTGTTTTTGGAATATAGTCATCTGATTTTTGTTCAGAAATTTTAAGTCTCGCTTTCTGTAGTGCCACATCAAGTAATTTAATGTCATAGCCACGGCAAATGAATCGCTCCCTCATATATATATATACAGTATATTTTACATATATACAGTATATTTTATAGATCTAGTCTACATATATAGCATTGGGATTTCTTTTATTTGTTTATTAAAATCAGTTATTCTAACTGAGCCTGTTGTTATTTTTTCTTCTTTACTTTTATTTAGCCTTTAAGCATCCCCCAATCCTCTTTGTATTCTGCATAAATGAAATGACAATGTGGTTGCAGCACCCCTACATCCACAGACATCCCTTTATTTAACACTGTGGGGCTCATTTATCAACACAGGGCAAATTTGCCCATGGGCAGTTACCTATAGCAACCAATCAGTGATTAGCTTTTTAAAGCCAGCTGCAAGAAGAACAATGAATACAGCAATCTGATTGGTTGCCATGGGTTACTGCCCATGGGCAAATTTGCCCAGTGTTGATAAATTACCCCCTGTATGCCTTTGAAAATGGGTGTTGATCTTAGAGATCACTATCCTATAAAAACTTAAATGGGAAAGAACCCGTGTATAAGGCTAATGCTTTGGCCAGGAGACACTTCTGACCAAAAGGTAAATAGTTAGGACCAAGCAATTGAGTTTTCATTGATGTGGTATAGTGGCTTGGTGGATTGTAAACTGCAGTTAAAGCTCCTTTTTTTCTTTTTTTCTTTCAATGTATGCACAGGCACTGAATAAATTACTGATACAACCTAGGGGCCAGACAATATCTATTGAATGACTGCATGTAGGTGTCCTCAGATGGCTGCTTGCCAGTATGGTAAGATGCTATAATTGCTTGTAAGATAAAATAAAAAATTAAAATAAATCTAAACATGAAATTCTGCATAATAAATACTTTTTGTTATTTTTTAAGGATTTTGAAAAATAAGGATTTTTGTGTGTCTTTGGCTAAGTTACAGTAGTACTATCAGAATCCAATCCAAGTGATTCTAGCTAACCGTCAATATTTTGTTTAATTTTCCTTTGGTACAGGCTTGCCATGCAACAATTCCATAAAAGCATTAAAGACAACAATTATGCATCCTCTGACCAGATGACTTTCCGAAAATGGTACATTGTGACAGAATATAATATACATAATATACATAAGAAAGCCATCAAAATGCACTGGTACATGGATGAACATGTGGCACATGCAACAATATCGCCCAGTTAGCATAAATTTGGGCACCATCTATAAATTCTATATCTGTTGTACAGTTTTAAGTAGTACAGGCTACAAAATCCATCCCTTTCAAAGAAAACATTGTTATACTGTAAATATACTTATCTATAAAGCTGAACGTCAAAATAATGAATGTTTTTCCAAAGTGCTGAACTGCAAAAAGTCATAGCAAAACATAATTATTTTTGCTATTCAAAACATAATTATTTTGTTTCGTACAGGTCTAATGTTCTGATAGCATTTACTGTACATCTGTTTAAAAGCATACATCTTATAGGTTGCAATGGGTTGCTGCACCTGGGCATACTTTTTGCCTTTCAAATCATATGTGGATATGCATCCACGCTAATTTACATTCCTCACAAAATCACACTTTGTTAATCTTAAACAATCAGGATTCTTGGTTACAGAGTGAAGGAACCATTGTAGGCTCTGTATCAGGGCCTGTTTTTTGATGGACAGCTATTGTTAGACAGGTATGGGATGGGTTATCCAGAATGCTCAGGGCTTGTGGTTTTCTGGAAAAGGGATCTTTCAGTATTTTGGATGTCTATACCTTGTCTACTTAAAAATGATTTAAACATTAATTAAACCCAATAGGATTGTTTTGCCCCCAATAAAGATACATTATATATTAGTGGTAAAATGTCTGGTTTTCTCTTTACAGAGAAAAAGAAATATAATTTAAAACAATTATTTGATTACAATGGAGTCTATGGGAGATAGACTTCTCACAATTTGGAGCTTTCTGAATAACGTGTCCAGAGAAGAGATCCCATGCCTGTACATTATTTATATAATGTAATGCCGATTTGGATTCATATGAATTATCTGGGTGCACGGAATCTGCAGGGCATGCAGAATAAATTTATTTTTTCTCCTAGAATGTCTCATTCACATAATGCACTTTGTGCATGTATCAAATAGAATGAGGCTTTATACTTCAGCCCTTAAATCAGTATACAGGTATGGGATCCGTTATCCGGAAACCCGTTATCCAGACACACACACACACACACGTATATATAAGTTTGCTGCATTCTCTGCTAATCCATGCATACTGTAATACTCTGAAAATATGCAACATTTAATTAAACATAATAACAAACCAAAGCAGTGTACAGAATACTGTTATGTTACAGAGGGGCTAAATCTGCTCTGTATAGAAAATCTATATGTACAAAGTGCCTTCCTCTGAAGAGAAACCTAGACGTCAAGGTGCCAATCGTTTTGAAAATATATATTCAGTAATGCTAGTTGAAATGTTTCAATGTTTCTGACATGAGTGAATTTAATACTAAGTATAAATCCCGTTGAGGTGCTATGAATCATCTGGGGGGCTTAAATTAGATGAACTGCTGGGCAGAAGCACAATACAGAGGGCGATTGCCTAAGAGGAAATTATTTATTGCCCCTAGTGGCAGATGCTTGAACTTAAAGAGATTTTAGACTAAGCTCTTTATCTAAGCCCTCATGACAGGAATCTAATATAAGTGAAATGATTTCCCTAATAGGACCCAACTTCAAGCCATCCAAACATGGCAAGTCATTTCAAAACTTTAAAAGAGAAAACACATTGTGTCCTGACTGTGAAGCAAAAACATGGAATCGTTTTGCTCACATCTTTTTTTTTCTTAAATTGAATTTCAGTTGTCTGCCTGAAAATGGTTGCCGTGTTAAGGTTCTGTGACTATCAATACAACATTTTAGAAAATCTGCAATCTCATATAAATTATAAATAAAAGCAAGATTTTTGCATTATGATAAAACAACGCCATAAGAATTATGTATTATGTACTAGTCAAATAACTGCACTATTGTGTTACATATAAACTGTCCATATGAACAGTGCAAACTGATTCAATAAAGCACCAGCAGTAATCATTATAATTCACTAAACGGCAAACATTAATCACTTCTGATATTGTGTTTTTTAAAATGCACAAATCTCCTCTATTATATATGCATAAGTCCTAAATTCTGCAGCTGGCAGAATCTATATTTTTGCTTTCACCCACCTACTGTATGTATAATGTATAATACATTTCCCTGGATTTTCTGGGCAAAATAATTTATATTATACCCCACCCCACCGCTATGTCCCCTATGATCACACCGTGAAGGAACAATTGGCTTAAAGATACATAATAAAATGCCATAAACGATAACCTACAATAAGCAGCTATTACGCACAATTCAAATACAAAAAATTACAGAAAACCAGCAAGACAAATTGACTTTAGACAGTAAGACCCTTTACAGACACTAGTAAAAGGTTTTCCCCAGTTACATATTTATTGCATTTACAAGCACACAATGTAGCATAACTATTCATTTTGAAAATGCAATCCATAATCATAAATCACAACAACAAGATGATTTTTCAGACCTACCCACATGTATTCAGTCTACAACTAAACAGATCTGTTTTGAGAGCCCCAATTATAGATGTTGAAACAAGTCCAATAAAACAGATAAGGGCTTGGATAAAAAGTCTAGAAATAAGGCTGCATGATTTGTAGGGATGCACCGAATCCACTTTTTTGGATTCAGCCGAACCCCCGAATCCTTCACGAAAGATTCGGCCCGAATACCATATGCAAATTAGGGGTGGGAAGGGGAAAACATTTTTTACTTCCTTGTTTTCTGACAAAAAGTCACGAAATTTCCCTCCCGCCCATTATTTGCATATGCAAATTAGGATTCGGATTCGGTTCGGCCAGGCAGAAGGATTCGGCCGAATCCGAATCCTGCTGAAAAAGGCCGAATCCTGGCCGAATCCCGAACCGAATCCTGGATTCGGTGCATCCCTAATGATTTGTCTTCCCCAAAACATTGATACATTATTTTTTCTGAAGAGTGTAACATTGTACGCACATTTTTACAATTCATTTTTGCAGGAAAATGATTTGGTAAAAAGTGATTCAGGATCACTTGGTGCAGTAGCATGTGAGAGTAACAATAGAAATATGATAATTATACAATAATGAATATACATGACCTAGTCTATTATACACTAGGGAGCTGCATTCTATACTTCCTACTAAAGCACTCTACAGTATCCCAAATGCAGTCACAAATCACTTCAAAATTACTTCTTAGAAAATCACAATAGGAATCTGCCTTGTAAAATGTCTTTTTTTCATAAATAATGTCCTTTAGCAGTTTTCTGTTTCACAGATATGACAGTCAATTACAGGATCAGAGGGAGATCGGGATGAAAAGAAAAGAACTGCAGATGACTTGCCAGGAATGTAGAAAATATACATATCTGCAACATACCAGTACCTCAAGCAACAGCAATGAAATAATGCAGACCTCGGGGCTTGGATTAATATTACCTGTACATTTCATGATTCTTATACATGCAATGGTAGCAGATTTATTGCATATTGTATGAGTGCACTACCCCTTCTTTGATAACATTGCATTAAAAGTATTTTAAAATGTTTTAGCATTTGTATTTTTACCAAACAAGTTAACACGTTACAGGCTGTATAAAGAAGTTTTGCACCCCAGTTAAAAAAATGCCCTTTCACAAAAGGGAACCCACACACCCATTTTATGTTACCTTAAGTCAAACTAAAGCACACGATTGCTAAGATTTGAATATGTTTATCTGTAGGGTGCACAGCTAACATATAGAATATAACAATATGTGTGGCAGCCAGATCACTGACCCATATTGCTGAATAGAAAGTTAAAGCAGTGTTCAGTTTAAACAAGCAACACCAGGAAATTGAGACTGTCAACCAATCACACAACATTCTAAGCTCAAATATTTTTATTGATTGATTCTACAAAGCCATGCTGCAGCAAAGAAGCAAGAACGCATCCTTATAAACTCATTTTGCACAAAGCAATCTTCTTTTATTCTGAGCCTTTCCCCTACAAATAATGTAAGGATATACTGCTCTATTGCCAGCATAAAATATGCTGTCAGATAACCTTCCAAATGGATAAGCCAAAACATTACTCTATCATTACTCTCTTTATATTTATTGGTTTCACTTTAAACTTTGACTCAAAATTAATCATAATAGAAATCTTCAGACACGTATAACTCTTCAATGGAACAATAATAGTACAATGTCATGAAGCATCTACTAGACATATTCACTGTTGCTCTGAGGAGGACATGTTAAAAACTTTATTTTCTTCCTCATTCTAAAGGAAAATCTTTACAGGACTGAAATATTGCACAGATTTTCAGAAAACAAGTGCAATTAAAACATATTAGCTTGCTCCATAATCAGCTTCTGGCTCATTGTCAGCTAATGATTAAGACAAAGAAGCACAAGTGTATGAGAATCATTAGGTTATCCTAGCAGATAATACATGCAAATAAAACAATCTAATGTGCTGATGACTACACTAAAGTAATCTACTTCTAAAAAAAGATTAACCTAAGTGATACAAAAGCCTATCTACTGTACGCCACTGAGGAATTGCCTGAATGGATAACAAAGACTCAGCGCTGAGATACAACCAAATACAAATTAACTACTCCCACTCAAATATCATTTAACATCACACCCTGATAAGGGCTAAAATACACTGAACCATGTATGAATAAAAGCATGCATGTGTTTGTCTAACACGACACACCTACAAAAGCTATTAGCTGTTCCATTCAAACACCCAAAAATAATATTTAGGGTGTAATTATGTGCTTCCGCAGAACAATAATGACTGATGCAATCTTTTGTTTTGGTATCACTTGTATTCATTACTGGCAATTAAAGTAAAAGATTTAAGAAAAACAAAAGCTAATGAGTATTTCCAAAAATGGCCCTCTACTACTGAATCATTGTACTAAACACTAACATGCCCCAAATAACTGTAAGGTGTCCCCAGCAGCACTTGTGTAGCTGCCTAACAGTAACACTGGCACTTGGGCTGAAAGAGGATGGTGGGAGTTGCAGTCAATAACAGATTCAAGGATGTTTCTACTTGTTTCCACTAATAAAAAGTACAAAGTAAAAATAAAGAATTGTGTAACCAGGTTACACCGATTAAAAAAGCAACTTGTAGGATGAATGTGAGATCCTTGAGAGTAACAGCATGACATCTGACAATATTACAAGCTGATGTGTGTGCCATCTCAAAGGTGGACCACAGGAGAAGCTCAGAAGCCCATATATGTATTTATCTGTGACCAAAGTGCAATTTGTGCTGCATTTTGATACACAATTTAGGGAATGTTAAAGTTATGTGTGATTATTGGATTCGTTTTTCGTCTGATGTCCGTCACATTATGATGTATTACAACCCTAAATATACACAGTTAAGAAAAATAAATGAAATCATTTGTGAGAGAGAGAGAGAGAGAGAGAGAGAGAGAGAGAGAGAGAGAGAGAGAGAGAGAGAGAGAGAGAGAGAGAGAATGGATTGTTCTGTTAAGGCCGATGTAGAAAGTATGTAAGCTGATTGATACTGCCCTCTTGTGCGCATACTGCACAAAGATCAAAATATTCTATAACTGAATGAACAATGTTCTAATACATTCTGTGCCATTAATTCAATAAGATAAAATATTTATATTGTAACAGTATTGCAGCAATAGTAAACAGTTGTTCTTTGGGCTGATATCCACTCTATGTAGCTGCACTCAGGCTGACACTGTGCTTGTCAGGGCAGTTACAAGGAGTTACAATGAGAGCAGATCCGCCTACAAATGGCTGCCCCCATGTCTACACAAAACCTTATATGACCATTGCAAGGCAACAGCACATTATACTTAAAAAACACTTTAATTTTTATGGTTACTGGTCCTTTAAGAACTCTGGCCTTAGGGCACAGTCACACGTAGCATGCAGCCGTCCTTTCTCCGCCTCCGTTTTGTAGGCAGGCAGAGATAAGCAGCTTTGCTTTCAAATCAGGAGTAAGTTAGTACATGAGGGGTCATTTTATGTTTGTTTACAGGTATTGGAGCACATTTTGGAGTCACATCTCAAAACTCTGCTAAGGCGTTCTATGTAGGGATGGGGTGTTCATTTTATCTCTCCACTTCTCAGGTCAGATGTGGAAGTATAAGTAGAACAAGTAAATAATCTTGCCTTCTCTGTTAAACTTATATATTTTTGAGGTAGGAAGAAAATATTTAGAATAAATAGTTAAGAATTGAGGAAGGTTGTGTGCTAAAACAATCATCCACCAATAAAGGTGTAGGGGTTTTATACGAGGCAAGTAATTACTGTATGTGAATCCATATTGATGCTTGGGGATAGACACTTGCTAGTCTTGTTCAAAGCATAAATTGTCAACAGAACCCTGCTTACAGGGAAACCTGCAGTGTTCTGTTTTTACACTGCATAAACCTGACAGACAAATGATTATTTAAAGGGAAAATATACCCCCATTTTTTAACATTGCCTCATGTACTTGGGCTCATGCTGAAAATGTGCTTAAGGGGATGTAAAGGCAAAAAAAATTAAAATCCTATTTTTACTTTCTTTAAAGGGATACTGTCATGGGAATTTTTTTTTCCAAAACGCATCAGTTAATAGTGCTGCTTCAGCAAAATTCTGCACTGAAATCCCTTTCTCAAAAGAGCAAACATATTTTTTTTTATATTTAATTTTGAAATCGGAAACGGGGCTAGACATATTTTCAGTTTCCCTGCCGTTCCCAGTTATGTGACTTGTGCTCTGATAAACTTCAGTCACTCTTTACTGCTGTACTGCAAGTTGGAGTGAAATCCCTTCTTCCCATGTCCTTTCCCTCTGTGCTCTCCCTCCCGTGTCCTTCCCCTCTGTGCTCTCCCATTCCGTGTCCTTCCCTTCTGTGCTCTCCCTCCCATGTCCTTCCCCTCTATGCTCTCCTTCCCGTGTCCTTTCCCTCTGTGCTCTCCCTCCCGTGTCCTTTCCCTCTTTGCAGATGGCTCTCCCTCCCATGTCCTTCCCCTCTGTGCTCTCCCTCCCGTGTCCTTTCCCTCTGTGCTCTCCCTCCTGTCTTCTTTCCCTCTGTGCAGCCCGCCCTCCTTCTGGTGTCCTTCCCCTCTGCTCTCAGCCCAACCAGCCAACCCTCTCTTGCTTACTTTCGGGCCCCAGGTCGCAGTCTACCAGGAACATGATGGGGGATCTACTTGTAGACCGCAATCGATGTCCTGGGCACCCCTGGTCTAGAGCTTCAAAACTATCCATTTAAAATAATAAAGATACATTACAAAAATGTTTCTTCTCACTGGGGCTATTCAAATTTAGACTTTATGTTCTGAAGGTGAACCGAACCGCCTCTTTAACATATACTGGTACCCTCCATCCTGCTCCTCACAAAAGGCAACTATTAGTTATAAGGAAGAGCGGGAGGCAGACAGGCAGGCAGGCAACCAACCGCAAATAAGAGATGGTTATAAACCAGATAGCTGTTCCCACCCCCTGCCAAAAAAAGGCATAGTGTCAGTAGCACCCTCTCAGTAAGCATGCTTTTTTCTTATGTTGCAGGGAGGATTGAGGAGGCTTAACCTCCCCAAGCCTGAAAAACATGTGGCAACACGTGTTATAGATAGAGCTTCCTGCTGGCATCGAAACAGTTAATAATTTATCAACGATTACAAAAATGTAGACCAGCTGAGAAAGTTACCTAGAATAGGTTCATCAACAACATACATAAGGTTAATAATAACAAGTACTTTCTCATTTACTAGCTGTCTTTGGGAACTTTATCCACAACCAGTTAATCGACAGATAGTTATCTAAAGCTGGCCATAAAATCAAAGATTTTATCTTGGTCCTATGTGTGGAGAGTCCAGTCATTTTTCGTGCCATGGTGATCGGTCGTTCAGACAATTGGCTGCCGATAATATCTCTGCATGTATTACCGATCTGACGATTTTCAGTGGGAGACTGTCACTAGCTTTGTCAGACATAAACTTTCGTACGATTGCTGTCAGGTCAGAACATTGTCGGATCTGTTCTTTTACTACTTTATTTAAACTGAAATGTTAGTGGCAGATCGGGAGATGGGGACGTCTGATCGATCGTCCGATATTGCAGGTAATCTGCACCTCTATGGCCACCTTTACTCTACTCTAGAGTATAAGTTTTTATAAACAAGATTCTAGTTTATTTAACACCTATTGACACCAATCTTTCGAACTGCTTCTTTTCCATTGAAAGGCCTTTCATGATGTATTTGTGCTGTACAAATTAAAACCAACAATAACTACACTATTTTTGTGTTGTGATATAAAAGCCTGGGTCACAGAGCTACAAGTTATGAACAGGATACCTAAAACAAAGCCACAGTAGAAAAGCAAACTGCCCTTTGTTGCAGCATAAAAGCAAAGTAATAATATAACTTTTCATTGTTCCACCCAATAGTTGTGCTGCTCTATTTGATCGTGCTGCCTAGTTTTCCAAATGACCAAGACAAAACAAACAGTCTGAACAAATGTTCCCAAAGCTCTCTTAAAAAAAAAAAAAGTAAAACACTTTAAGCATGTTAAAACAAGACTGAAAGCAGATTAAGTACATTGCCTATTTTTAGTCAGTTTTTCCCTGGAGGGGTCCAGGTGAGTTGAGAAAGATTACGCAGACTAGTTTGTTGACAGAAGACAAGGAAAATGCTGAGGTCAGAGTAGTGAAAGCTCTTTTGATTGCAAATCCTACTGACACTTGAAAGCACAAAAGTCTACATGTTAAATAAAGGAAAGCATATTTACATATTACACTTACACAGAAAAAGTGTAATGAAAAGGAAGCAACATAAGGTTAGTAAAAGGTTTAGAAAGACAAAAATCAGCGGCAAGATCCCTTTGAAGCCAAGCAGTGTGGTTCTAAGCTTGCGGTAAAGCAAGGCAGGTAACTGCATGCTTCTCTAGTTTCAATTTCCTCAAAGTCTGTACAGTCCAGCTGGCTTACTTCTGTATCCTGTTATCAGCCAGGTCTGAGGAAGTACTAGTGTGTGATTTTTGGAGTCTGAGCTTTTTTTTTTTTTAAATGACTACATTCAAATCAGTGGTTATATATAAATGAATAAATGATTCCTGAACCAGCACTACCCTTCGTGTTGTCTTTTTTTCAAACATAAAACAATTCAACGTTTCGGTCCTGGAAAAGGTCCTAAAGAGGACCGAAACATCGGAATTGTTTTATGTGTTTGAAATAAAAAAGACAACACGAAGGATAGTGCAGGTCAAGGAATCATTTATTCCAAATTATACATATATATATATATATATATATATATATATATATATATATATATATATATATATATATGTATATATATATATAGTCTGTTTGGAACATGGAAAAATATATGTATATATGATAATCTACAAACAGTAGTATAGTTATAGATGTTGATTCCAAGCAAAAAACAGAATGGGCCAGACAAGCCGTTACAATACCAGATACAAATAACAGAACTACTGAAAATGTTATGAATGTATGGTTGGTTTAAAGTGAGGTAGGTATGGGTATGTCATGTTCATTATGCAGAGTCAAAGTGAAGTAGGGTAAAGCACACTCACCAATTGGGTTTCTGTCAAAAAACAGGACCGGAGCTTTGAGAAGGGATTGGAACATGTGATTGTGCAAAGCCTGAGCAGCACAAACAAGAACATGAAAAACCAGCAAGCAACGAAGGACACCAAAAATTATTGTTGCAGCTGTCAAACCTAAATGAGATATATAAACATATTAAGAAACATTAACATAACCAGGCAACAAAAATGTAAATTCTAACTCATGTTAACCAGTTGCCCTTTATTTATTTATCAAAAAGATTGATTGCAGTTACCAAAACTTAATCACAGTCACCTTTCCTTTAAATACCTAGTGAACGTTGAAGTGAAAAGCTGACTGTTTGAGCACAGTACCACCTACTGGCATTTCTAATTACTTCATCCTACTGAAATAAACTAGAGTTATTGTATTCCTGTAAAGGGAATTTATCAAAAATACACTATAAACAAGCAACGGGTTCTTGAGCTCCACAGTCGCTGCCAGGTTGATAAATGTGTCAATTTGTTCAACATTTTCCTCACTGCCAGGGAAAAAATTGTGTAGTAGAAACTGACAAATTCATGTGAAACCCCTTCGTCTTCCAAGTCTCTGCCTGGTTATTGTATTAGGTAATATCATACTGGTCTTAATGTTAGGCATTAAACCTCCAAATATGTCAGCAGACAATAAACCATGTAAGACCTGTTGCTTCTGGATATCCAAGGAGGGATAGTCTCAGTCACACTACTGTTGAAAACAAAACAGTTTAACAAATCTATAAACACAAGTATCTATATTTACTTTATTTTGTAGTTCTATTTCTGATTTCTATAGAGCTCTCATTGCCTTCTCTCCCAAGTGCAGCAGAGGCACATGCCTTCCATAATGTTACATACACGATTACAAAACTATTTTCATGGTACTGCTCGTATTAATAATGTCTGAATTACCTGCATAAACTCCCAAATACAAGGTGAGGTCTAGTTGCTCTGTGTTTGATCCGGTGCTGTTTGTGCCTGAAGTGGTATTTAGTTTCCCCTGTTCGTTTGCCCTGCCGTCCAAAAAGAAACAGGTCTCAGAAAATTGATCTTAACTGCAGAAGTTGTTTAGAATTGTTATATATTGTAATTGGCATAAATCAGATTTCCTACACATTTTTGAGTTCCTATGTAATGTGGGTATTACTGTAGAAATTCGAAAAAACATACAGAAAGAGCAATTTAAAGGAATACTGGTAAAAGTCTACAGGTTTTATTTGTAACAAAAAAAACAATGATGATTTGCTTAATGTAAATAGCTTTACTTGCACAAAGAAAGATTCTACTTCCAGTCAAAACAAACAGTAACCCAGTCACAATAGTGAAATCACTTGATATGTAGAACTCGGATACATGCCAGAAGTACTCTCTGGAAAATGTAAGCCTTTGGTGCTCACTGCTTTGGACATATACAGCATGCTGCAAACAATTGTGTTTCCTATTACAGGAAGCATGTATTGCCTGCAGAGTGCCTGAAAATACAATTGAATTGCTCCCTATGTGAATTGCCGTGGGCAAACGTGACTTCTAACGTATTTGTGCAAAAATGTGAAAAAAAGCATTTTCATGCAATTATGCAAGAAGTCTGTTGTTTTACCAGTAGTGGTTCATATAGGGAGCAATTCTATCTAGTATGAAGATAGTTTTGCCTGTTGGGTATGTGACTCCCTGTGAGCACAAAAATACCCCATCTGGCATTGCATATAGCGGGATGTGGCTTTTGACTGCTGCTACTGTCAGAGAAAAGATATTGTGGGTAAAGGGGATGTTGACCTTCAAATACTTTTTTCAGTTCAGGTGGTTTCAGATTGTTCACCAGAAATGAAGACTTTTTCCAATTACTTTCTGTTTTCTATTTGTGGATGTTTTCCTAATACTGAAGTGCAAACTTTTAGTTTTCACCTTCTAAAGCAGCTCTGGGGGGGGGGGGTCACAGATTCTTTAAAGGACCAGTAACATCAAAAAAATTTTTTTGAAAATTGGTTAGTAAACAACGAAAAATAAACATCAAGGCAAATTAAACTTTTAAACAGCAAAGCCTTTATTAAGAAATAACTTACCAAAACTCCACTTCCTGTCCTCTGCAAAAAAGGCGAATGGGCGACCATCCATCCTGCAGAGCTCGATTTCTCCTCCTGGCTATTCTAGTGACAGTCTGCAGCGCTTCACCTATTCCCAGCAGCAGCAGGTACTGGAAGAGCTGGATCAGTGGGGTGCGCATGCCACCTGCTCCGGGAGTTGTAGTGCCCCCGTCCGATGCTGGAAAACCCAAGACGAAGATCAACCCCCCTAAAAGCGATGAGACCGCCAATGCTAAACTACAGGACTGTTCTTTCCCCAGATCTGACACAAGCTCACAGCCATTATAAACAGGCCACAAATCCCGCGAGCTACAACATACCTCCAGTCGGCAGTCACGATTTCCCTCCCCGATCAGAGACAGTGGATGTATAACCCGTGCGCTGAGATCACCGCTCCTACAGCAAAGCGAGACCCTCCGGAAACCACAGCGCTTCCTCGCAGCTGACACATTTGAAAATCGCGCTTGCTAGCTCCCAGAGTCCGGACAGCAGCATGTCCAGCGGCAGCCCCACAGCATACTGTCTGTGAGTCTGGAAGCTGCCTGCTGCTGCAGGAGAAGGCGGAAGAGCCACGCACGCGATCCATGGAGTTGCCTTGCTGAGCCAGTGTGTTGCTGTCCAATGTGTTGGACATGCTGCTGCTGCTGTCCGGACTCTTATCTTGGGCAGGAGACATGGACTGAGAAGTAGACGGGGGCACTACAACTCCCGGAGCAGGTGGAGCTTTGCTGTAGGAGCGGTGATCTCAGCGCACAGGTTATACATCCACTGTCTCTGCTCGGGGAGGGAAATCGTGACTGCCGACTGGAGGTATGTTGTAGCTCGCGGGATTTGTGGCCTGTTTATAATGGCTGTGAGCTTGTGTCAGATCTGGGGAAAGAGCAGTCCTGTAGTTTAGCATTGGCGGTCTCATCGCTTTTAGGGGGGTTGATCTTCGTCTTGGGTTTTCCAGCATCGGACGGGGGCACTACAACTCCCGGAGCAGGTGGCATGTGCACCCCACTGATCCAGCTCTTCCAGTACCTGTTGCTGCTGGGAATAGGTGAAGCGCTGCAGACTGTCACTAGAATAGCCAGGAGGAGAAATCGAGCTCTGCAGGATGGATGGTCGCCCATTCGCCTTTTTTGCAGAGGACAGGAAGTGGAGTTTTGGTAAGTTATTTCTTAATAAAGGCTTTACTGTTTAAAAGTTTCATTTGCCTTGATGTTTATTTTTCGTTGTTTACTAACCAATTTTCAAAAAAAAATTTTTGATGTTACTGGTCCTTTAACTGTTTTAAATTGATACATTTGTTATCTTTATCCCTGATGAGCAAAAGCCATGAGCTTCATTAAAAGCAACTGTTAGAATTGTTACAATAGTTTCTAATATTCTACAGATACTACTGAGAAATGGATCAACTAATTGTATCAAACTGTGGCAAATTGTATCAGTTCAGATGTTCCTGGATCACTGAGCTACCAGACTGAAACACTAGAGAAAGGAACATTAAACTTTAATAGGTCCGTTTCGAATAGCGCAGGAATAGTGCATTCAATCAAATTCGATTCAAAGTTTTTCCCAAAAAGTCCACCAATTGACTCCAAATAGCACACAGGCAGAAAAATGGGAGCAAAAGCTGAGTTGTACAGAACTGGGAGATAAAAACTTACTGGGGAGATAATAACTCCCCAAAAGGACCTGCGTGATGCTATGGGCATCAGTTTCTGAAAGCACCAGATCAGGCATACCAGAGTGAGATGGCTGCCTAAACACCAGTATTAAACTAAAAAGAATACATGTATTGGTTTGAGAACAACATTTTAAATGGTAGCACGAAATTGTTTGCAAGATGTCCAGTAAAACCTACATCATAACAGTATCATATGAAGGGGGGTTTTTAAAAAGTGTTATTCCCAAGTGTGTCTGACTCTCTCTTCCACTTGTGTAGCGAACAAGTGATTGTCACTTAATAGTTTGTGATTAAAATAGAAACTTTTTAGATTTCTACACGTGAGCAGACAATCATACTTGTTGATTAAAAAAACCTGTATTAAGACTTTGTTAATTTCGGGTAACATACCAATGGGAAAGCCACCAATCTTGCAAAACATAGGCAACCTGATAAGAAAAACAGATAATAAGCCACACAGGTCAGAATAACATGTATTAATCAAACAAACATATATATCGAGAAAATATACTGCCAAAACAGTGGCCACATACAGTCAGTTCATATTAACAGAGAGATTTTAACATGCAACAGACAACACAGTATTTAAAATACCAGCATACAGCAATCATTAAATTAACAAATTACATATTGGACAAATTAAATTCAATAAGAAAAGTGCCTCATTATGTCTGTTGGAAAAAAGGGCATTGCATTCTCTGGTCCATTATACAGTTTTATATTGCATTATATAACTTTAATGCCATGCTCATTTATTTATATAAATCTGATATTGCCTTTAAAACCCTTTCTGCTAAACCTACTATTACTATTTATAGAGGTTATATTCTTGTTGAACCTGTAGTTAGTTTGTACGTTTGTCAGGGGTCAGAGGATATTTTCTCATATTTGCTTCACAAATTATTCACTTGAAACATATTATGCTACTTCAAACATTTACTGTTCACATCTTCCACATACACACTGAAAGTGTAATATAGGTGAAATACAACATTAGCCAGGGATAATTTATACTCCGATTAAAGGAGTGATTGTTGATGGTACATTCTCTACTTGGAGTAAGGTTCTTAGTGGAGTTCTTCAGGGCTCGGTATTGGGTCCACTTTTATTTAACTTGTTCATTAATGACTATGGGGAGGCTATTGTAAGTAATGTATCAGTGTTTGCAGATAACACAAAACTATCCAGCCCAAGTAATTCCATCCAGCATGTGGCATCCTTGCAACAGGATCTTGACAAACTGGCAATCTGGGCAGCTAAGTGGCAGATGAGATTCAATGTTGATAAATAAATAACAATTAAAGTATTGAGCTGTATTAAAAGGTGCATAGATTCAGGGGAGGAGGGGGTTATTCTCCCACTGTACAGAGCACTGGTAAGGCCCCATCTAGAATATGCTGTACAGTTTTGGTCTCCAGTGCTCAAACAGGACATTCTTGTATTAGAGAGGGTACAGAGAAGGGCAACTAAGTTGGTTAAAGTTATGGAAAATCTTAGCTATGAGAAAGACCAGCCAAGTTTGGGGGTTTTCACACCAGAGAAGGTGATATGATAACTATGTATAAATATATAAGGGAATCGTATAATAATCTCTCTAATACTTTTTTACCAGTAGGACTTTCCAACTGACACAAGGTCATCCATTCCGATTAGGAGAAAGAAGGTTCAGTCTAAATATTCGGAAGGGGTTTTTTTACAGTGAGAGCTGTGAAGATGTGGAATTCTCTCCCTGAATCAGGGACAGGCTGATAAATTAGATAGCTTTAAGAATGGATTGCATGGCTTTTTAGCAAGTGAGGGAATACAGGAGTATGGAAGATAGCTCACAGTACAAGTTGATCCAGGGACAAGTCTGATTGACATCTTGGAGTCATGAAGGATTTTTCCCCCTCTGAAGCAATTTGGAGAGGCTTCAGATGTTTTTTTTTTGCCTTCCTCTGGATCAACTAGCAGTTAGGCAAGTTATATATAGACCAAAAAGGTTAAACTTGATGTACGTGTGTCTTTTTTCAGCCTAACTCACTATGTTACTATGAGTGCTCTGAGAAGTAAATACTTGTTATTTTTTTCAAAAGATAGAAAACTGTTTAAAAAAAACAAAGTTTACCTGTGACAAAATATTAAGCAGCAACACTACAAAAAACATCAAGTAACTAGACCCAGCAGTGAAATACTTCTTGTACACTTTGAATCCCACTGTTCCTTCAGAGCGGCTCTCCTCAGGAATTGCAGTAAGAACAGGTTCAGTCTGTAACCACAAAAGCAATTTATTAAATAACCTAAGTATAAGCAGTATTTATCTACACGCTGTGTCTTAATTCAGTAACTGTAGAAAGCATTAAGACGTCTTACAATTGACAGTAAGATCCAAAATAATTCCATAATAATTCTCTACTGTAAACAAACTTACAAAGACTCAAACTTAAAGGCTAGAGCCAGGGCTGACATCAGAAATCCCAGGGCCCTGTACAACAAAAATGTCTTGGCCCCACCCACCTCCACAGGCCCCACCCACCTCCACAGGCACCTAGACCCCACACCACAGTAAAAAAGCCACACAAACATGGACTTCGGTTCATCTGCGCTTCGGGTTCAGCTCACGATCTGTTAAGGGGGGCCCAGCTAATTCGGAAAGAGCAGCGCACACACCTTTAAGCCCAGTACAACTGTACCCCCCTGTGCCCCCTTGATGGCGTCCTTGGCTAGAGCATTTAAAAATACAAAATTGCACCCCTTAGTGCTCATTCAATAAACAATTGTGTATATGGTCTTGCTGTGCTCTGCATCTCCCTCCATGTTGAAACATTCACTGGTGCACCCTAACTTGCACGTCTAAATGATACTAAAGGGGGAAGGAAGTAGGGTGCCTAGGTGCCTTCTCTCATTTGCCTCTCATGAATACAACTATGCCAAAAACAGGCAGTGTTACATTCAAAGAACAAGACAAGTAAAAGGAGCTCATGTTGACACAAATAACTTTAATGAATGGGGCTTTTGCATATCTAGCTGTGGGGAAATCTGCAAGCCCGCAACTGCAGTGCCGTAAGTAAATGAATCCTTTGTTTCTGTAAGTAAGTATGTAAGTAAGTACGTTTTTTTTGGTCACAGCAACAATAATGTGTTACAATTGGAGACATAAGTAAATGTTATGCTAATGCTGAACCATATCTTTACATATTGCTACACATAAGCCAGGAGGAGGAAGATCCATTTGCTTTAATATAACCCTAGATTTTCGATTACAAATGTACAACCCTTCTTGTAACTTTTTGGTATAGAAAAGATCTTTAAAACATGAAAACACAAATTATTATGTTAATTAAAAAAAATTCTATTGTTTCATTGTATTGGATGTCATTTCCTACTGCAAAAATATTGTGGATAGATACCAGTTTATATATTTATTCCCAACCACTGTCAATGATTTTACAGAGTTGTTTCCTATATACTTACAGCAAGATGGTCTGTGGCTCCTTCTTTGTGTGACTGTACTGAAGAATCCTGGGACCACACAGATGACTCTGAAAATGTACGGTTCCTTGATGACTTTAACAGTTGACTTTCTTGAGGCTGTGACTGCTCCTCTTCCTCACTTTTCAAAAGAGAAGCAAAGTCGATACCTGACTGTAGTAGTTCTTGAAATGTTCCCTTTCCAATCATTTGACCCTTGAAGTTAGTATATAAATATATCTGTTACACTGATTTGACTATATTTAAATAATCTTCATAACAATTTATTTATATAATATTAAATAAGAGGATTTAGTCAGGGAGTTTATGGTGCAGGCAAGTTATTTTGTGAATTACATCTCAGTTAATATCACTCCATCTCGCCTCTTTAAAATCAAACACACATGAAGTCAAATGATAAATTAGCAATTAATAAACATACAGTCACATTGTAGTGGGGGCACAATAACAATTGAAATGTATGAATCTCAATTAATTATGAAGGATACTGAATTTTATATTTGGATATTGCAGGTCTAAATAATTCTAACTTTTAGCAGAAAAGAGTAAAGGATGTCTTAAGGTGAACTGGCTTGGGTTAATTTGGAATAATATTTTCTTCCACTTTCCATCTTATTTCCATAGACAGCTTTATGAAAGTGACATGTGTTTGTTATAATACATAGGGGCACATTTACTTAGTTCGAGTGAAGGAATAGAATAAAAAAAACTTCGACCTTCGACTACTTCGACCTACGACTATGACTTCGATTCGAACTAAGAATCGTTCGACTATTTGACCATTCGATAGTCAAAGTACTGTCTCTTTAAAAAAAACTTCGACCCCCTACTTCGCCACTTAAAACCTACCGAGGTGCAATGTTAGCCTATGGGGAAGGTCCCATAGGCTTCCTAACAATTTTCTGATCGAAGGAAAATCGTTAGATCGATGGATCAACCGATTTTTCCTTTGAACGTTCGATCAAAGGAATGAGGAAATTTTGCAGTCACCTCAAAGCTCCATGACCTGTATAAAAGCAATCAGCCTTTGGTTTCAGCTTCCCCCAACCAAACCTGTCAGCAAATGTTACTGTACTTTAATAAGTTCATGTAGGGTAGTGAATATGTACCAAATTAATCCAAAATTTAAACATTGTGATCTCTAGCAACTTGATTTTGTGATTAGATGTATTCACAAAATCTAGTCCTCCAAATTTTATGTGATGTGGAGAGATCCTTCATCTGGAGGAGTAAAACCAAAGAACACACCAGGTGTTAACTATAAAACTAAGCTAATAAGATAATTAAACACAAAACTATTATATTACCTCTTTTAGTATCAATATTTGTTTAGCAGCACTGAGATACTGGAGCTGATGAGTCACTAAAATGCAAAGCTTTTTGCGCAGAGCCTGGCAGATGCACCTGCAAATGAAAATACAAAAACATTAAATACTGTAGCTCTGCTAATATATACATGTTTACAATAAGATAACTGAATTACAGGAACAAATTTTGTTCTCCACAACATTAACAGAGCATGTTATCACTGGTTAATGAAACATGCTTCATATCATTAAGCACAGTCCATATTATTTCTAAAAAGAAGAGGCTGACTCATATTGTACAGCATGCATACAGACTAACAAATAATAACTGTTAGTATTTTCTAAACAACCCACATAATGAGATGTATCAATAATTGATCCACTTATCAAACAAGATCTGATTGTATCTATTGCCAGTGACAGAAACAGTAGCAGCTTAGCACAGGTCCCTGTCTAACCAGTCAAGTAATTTTTTATTAACATGAAACATTTGCATAACAGAACACAGACCCTGCGGATATATGCACACACCGAAACACAGTGTGCAAAGCCAAAAAATGTCTGATGGCTCATATCGTGAACTGGGTTTTTTTACTCTTACTCTGGCTTATTATTCCTGGAGTCTGTAAGCCAGATCAAATGCACTAAGGAGCTATTTATAGTATACAAAGTGAACAAGGTGTTCAGCTGCTTAGCTAGAGAAGATGCTCAGAGGGCTCATTGTTAAAGTAATACAACAATGTAGCATATACCTAGGCCTGGTATCTTTGGCATCTATGGAAAATTCTGCACATGCCTAACTGTATGTCACCTAATTTGCAAGGTTTTCTGGAAAAGGTTATCCTTCATACTCCAGATCATCTTTTGTTGGCTGCCCATAATGCAGCTCTGCAGAACAGTCTTGGGCTTAAAACATAACAGATAATGTAAAAATCCAAAGTCCATACACTCAGCTACACTGCAGATAAGTAAGAATTTCAGAACCATTGTGTCTCTTTATTAAAGCAAAACACTAAAAAAAAGATTCCACTAGAATGCTTTTCTATTATACAGCACAAAACAGTAGTGCTCCATTTCAAAAGGACTATTGGCAAATTGCAGATAGAGAACATTTCTGAATTGCCTGTTGCCACACATTCCGACTTGATAAAAAAATGCTGGATGACAGGCTGCTATGCCTTAATTTAACTGCTTTGTTTGACACATTTCATGTGCAAATTCTTACAGTATTGCTGAAATGATAAATGTTTCATGTCCTTGGGACTCGATGTGTAACCAATGTGTTCTGTACAGTGAATGTTTCATGGAATAATGACAGCATGGAGCATCAGTTCACTTTATGGCGGCATAAGAGGGTAACTAATCATCAAAGTGACTTTCTGAGCATTGTCACACAGATCTCAAATCTTCTGTCTGTGGCAAGAAAACAAATGTCTGAATTTATTTAGATAACAGTATTGCGGAGAAGAGAAAACAAAACATCAAAGATGAGAACAGAAATTATAACTGGAGGCAAAGGAAAACTTGATGAAACTGACAACAAGCAGCTGGAATATATGTATTACTGTGAAAAGAATGACAGATATCGCTCCAAGGAAGGAAGGAAAACAACTTGATGTGAAGTTTCAAAAGAACATCAGCTATGGCACCCCACAGTTTCCATAACTTAAATATGTTATTTACTACACAGACACAAAGAAATTAAAGGGATGTGTCTAAGAAAAAAAGGTTCTGCTTTAAAGGAGAAGGAAAGTATAAATCACTAGGAGGTGGCAAATGTTAGGCATCTCCCCAGTGATTGTAATCACATACCTGTTAATACCCCGGGCTGGTTCTCCTGTTTGCAGTAAACTGCATTGGCCCAGGGTTCTTTTCGGCGAGCACCATGGAGTGATCCTCTTCCTGCATGTACATAAACAAAAAAGCCAGCTTTTTCACACTGCTGCGCATATATCTGCCCCGAACATTGAATAAAGAAGATGGGGATCACTTGGTGATGCTCATAAAGAAGAACCCCAGGCCAGTGCAGTTTTCTGAAACAGAACAGAACCATCAGCCAAGGTTATCATTATTTACACTTTCTTCTCCTTTAACACCATTACCTAGACAGGCATGCAGTTTAGCTGATTACCTGCCCCTTCTGCATTAATTGAGTACCAAATGTAGGTCATACATGTCTCAATTTGGTAAGTGAATGGGGCCAGGTTGGCATTGAGTTGCAGCTTTAGGGACCATTTTGTATCCCTTTTGGTTACTTAATAAGAGAATCAAAGTTTGCAGCAGGTCTAGTAATTAGCAATAGACCATAGACAATAGACTCCAATGGGTGAAAAAAAATGTTGTGCGTCAAAAAAAATTGTAGCCCACTGACCATTATATTTGGCAAATTTTTCGCCATTTCACAAATTTTCAGAAAAACAGGTCAGATTTGCCCATCACTACTAGTCATCTATAGCAAGTAGTCATCAGGAAGCATTTAATGGTGACTTATTTAAAAGCAAGCATCTTATTGGTTGCTATTGGTAACTTGAACCTGCATTTTTTATTACACATGTGGACTGATCTTTATGGACACTATTTCAGCAGCTCTATGTTTCAAGCAAAATCAGTTAGTAGAGTACAAAGATTGACAGCTATATGTGCTTCAGGTGGAGCTCCTTATATCAGTCAGAGGGGGTACAGACTAGGAATAAATATTTACAGCTTTGTGCATCCAAGCACAAAGATTATAGAACTCAAGCAACATAACGTTTTCCATGCATAAATGCATCTCTGTGTTGTGTGGTAACATGTACAGAAGTTCCCCTGTCAGGTAAGTCAGAACAACTAATCAGATGTCTGGGTTTGAACAAAGTCAGTAAAAACAAATATAAATCAGTATAGTTAACATATAGTGCATACTTTTCAAATAAATGCCTTCCAACTTCTGCATCAACAGCACTTAGAGGATCATCCAACAAATAAATATCAGCATCCTGGTACACAGCCCTGCAAAATTAAAGAATTGATTTAATATTAGGAATGAAAATAGTACTAGTATGGAAGAATATATGGGAGGAGTTAAATTCAATTTGAATTAAGTCAATCAAGCTTGCAACTTGCTTCCAGAAATACATTACATTTATATTTCAAAAAAACAGAAGAAAAACACATAGGCAGGAAAGGCTCAGAAGTATTTGATAGAAGGACATGTGCCTTATACTTTCTGTTAAATGATGTAAACAAAATACCTCTCCATAGTCATACTACTGCAAAAAAGCAAAAGGAAACTGTGTTGATCCTACCTTGCAAGATTTACACGTGCTTTCTGTCCACCACTCAGTGTGACACCTCTATCTCCTATTATAGTCAGGTCCCCATCTTCTAACTGCAGCATATCCTAGAAATAATAAAAAATTAGGTATCAGCCACTAAAATGTAGGTGCATGTTTATAGCTACAGTTATAGCTTTATTAGCAAATAGGTATGTTTTTTGTTATTGCTTACACTAAACAAAGTAAATTAACATTCTACATCCTGTTCATATAAGCACAATTAAATCAAATCAGCAGTCTACTGAGAAGTTGTCTGCATATGCAAACTCGACTCTTCCCTATGCTAAAGCTTTTGTTAGGCTATCAGATAAGGAGCCGTTCATTATACAGAGAGCTTCTGAGTGGGATGCTAAATTGATTTTACTGTGCTGTACAAACAGTGGGATGTCACTTTACCTTCTGTTTTAGATTTTGCCCTGTTCGGTGCAAAAAATAACAAAAACCATACCTATTTTATATTTAAAACAAATGGCAAAAAAGTATGTTTAGCAGAAGCCCTATTCACTGAACCAATGTAAGGCTAGATTCAGGGCCATTATTATGACATAATAGTATCCTAGTCTAAAGCCTCTCTCTGGCAAACATTTTCCTTGGCACTAAAACTGTACTCAATGGGAAAAACAAAGATTGTATTTCCTGAAAGTAATATCACACTCCATGTTAAAGGAGGTGCTTACTGTGGAACTACACGCACAACATTTCCCAAGCTAAACTTCTCCCTTGGGGAACTCTGAAGTGCCAATTAAGTGGTAAATTAAGTGTTGAACACTGCATTCTTTCTTCTTTTCTAATTCATACAGAGTTAGACTGGGTGACTCAGGATTCTCTTTTGCACTGACACAATACAAGCATTTCGGAAAGTGATGTACTTAGATAATGTACCTTTTTAAGAGCGCATACTCTCAGGACTTTTTCATACTTTTCTTGGACATAATCTTTCCCAAACAATATGTTACTTCTAACAGTACCAGAAAATACCCATGGTTGTTGAGAGACATAGGCAATTCTTCCTCTGATATCCACAAAGCCTTTATCTTTTGGCAGTTCACCAAGCACAGCACTCAGCAGGGAAGACTAAAAGAATATCAAAACATAGAGATGTTATAAATTAAGCTCCAATTGTGTGGTCACAGAGGTCATGGCCCAAATATTTAGAGTAAAGCTGTGCTGAGTATTACACTTTACTCAAGTTTACGTCTCCAGAAATGTGTAATTGTCATCTATAAATGCACTAAAATAGACACATAAGGTGCAACTATAGTAGCCAAAACCTGGAATGCAGTTGCAATTACACTGGAATTATGGGGGAAACACTATGGGGAACATTTACTAAGGGTTGAAGTGAATTTTCTATTTAAAAACTTCGAATTTCGAACTAATTTTTGGGTACTTCGACCATTGAATAGGCCTAAATTCGACTTTGATTAGAAGTAAAAAAGTTCAACTTCGAAAATTGAAGTACTGTCTCTTTAAAAAAGTTCGACTTCGACACTTCGCCACCTTAAACCTGCCAAATTGCCTATGGGGACCTCCTAGAACCTATAGCCAACATTTGGCTAAGTTTTTAGAAGTCGAAGTAAAATCATTCGATCGATCGATTAAATAGTTTGAATCGTTTGATTCGAAGGATTTTATTGTACGATCTAACTATTTTGGCCAAATTCGATAAAAAAACATCGACTTTGAATATCGAAGTAATGCAATTTGATGGTCGAATTTCAAAGTTTTTTGCACTTCGAAATTCGACCCTTGATAAATCTACCACCAAGTTATGGTTAAAAGAACATGGAAGGTTGCACTTTGGATACTCACTTACATTTATAAATGACCTTATAGTCTATTCAGACATGAATGCACTTCTCTGATCCCTTCAACAAAATTAATCTCTTAACCTTATCCATTTAGGAGTCATTTATGATGGGGCAAATACAATGCAGCAGGTGGAGATGCCTACCTGCCCCCTCTTCCCTTCACTTATATAGTGAGTGTTGTATTAGCAAAATAGAGCTAGAGATCTCTGTACTTCTAAGTGGCTATTTGCACAATAACCCATGCAGTTGGCAAAAAAAATTGCCAGTTGCTACCTTTGTTTGCACTGTGCATGTGGTATTATAAATAAGACCATTAAGCTGTTCCCCTGACCCTCACATTTTATCTCTCCTCTCACCATCTTATAGGCATTTTAAACTAAAAAAATGTTAAGATAACTGTTATTAAAATAGAGACATGCTTAATTTGTATTTGTACAGGTATGAGACCTGTTATCCAAAATGCTCAGGACCTGAGGTTTTCTGGATAATGGATCTTTCCATAATTTGGATCTTGATAACTTAAGTCTACTAGAAAATCATGTAAACATTAAATAAAACCAATAGGCTGATTTTGCTTCCAGCAAGGATTAATTATATCTTAGTTTGGATGAAGTACACTGCAGTGTTTTATTACAGAGAAAAAATCATTTTTAGAAATTTGGATTATTTGGATAAAATGGAGATGGCCTTTCCATAATTCGGAAAGCTTTCGGGATAGCGGGTATGGATCCCATACACGTATTTTGTCTCTCTGTACAGACTATGAGCAAACCTGCTTTTCCATGACTGCAAAGAGATAAGTAAAAATTATCATAGGCTTAACAAAGTTTACCAGTAAGGGTAATCTTAGATGCAATTCATGTTACAATCTCCAATAATTTAATGCAGGAAAAATGGAAAAGTATGTGGGGTTAACAAAGAGGTAGACTACAAAAATCTTGGAAGCAGTTTCTCTGGGGTTTTATCACCCATTTGGAATGCATTTGCCAAATTAGTTAAACCACACATTCTTTTGCACCAAGATTTCAATTTATATACATGAATAAAAGAAGTATCAACATTCCACTTTAAATTCAGTGCTTCAGATTCATCAAAGGAATAAAAAAACATTACTTACTTTCCCTGCTCCAACTGGTCCAATTACAGCCAGTAATTCCCCTGGTCTTACACTGCACAATATATTTTGAAGTGTTGGGGTTTCCAGTGTCTGTGATTAAATGTAATACGTCATTAGGCCTCTGTGTACATTATTTGTGCTGCTCAGTATCTTGCAGGTGATTCATATCTGCCATTCAACACTTTCATAAACAAGATCTCTTTGGCTATTTTTTTTGTAACTCATATTTTTATTTTGTTTAGAGAGGTGCATCACAATGCAAGAGATACAACAATCTAAATTCAATAAAAGCATCATTTGTCAAAAGCATAACTATATTTGGTTTTCATTTTTCATCATTTGAGCTTTTTATTCAGCAGCTCTCTAGTCTGCAGCATCAGGAGTCTAGTGTATAGGATCCAAATTACCCTAGCAACCATGCCTTGAATGGGAGATTGGAATTTGAATAGTAGAGGGTCAGAAAAGAATGACGAATAATAAATAGTACCAACAACAATAAATTGTGGCCTTACAGGACACTTGTTTTTAGATGGGACCAGTGACCCCTAACTGAAACCTGGAAAGAGTCAGAAGAAGGCAAATCATTAAAAAACTATAAAACAAGTTGCTTAGAAATTGGCATTCTTTAACAGACTAAAAGTTAACTAAAAGGTGAACCACCCCTTTTAAGTACCATGTGCTCCACAGTTCCTTCAGCAGGCTGGACTGTGGATATTTTTATCCTATGAGATTTATTGTATTAAGGACATCAAAGTGTCTAAAATGTAATATTCTTATTGTTGTTGTTTTTAAACTGATCTTCAATAACTTTATTATTTTTAAAACAGAAAGCAAGAAACTTCTACATTCACGATATTTAGAGGGCTAAACATGGGGCAAACATCTGATAATATAATATGTAGGGGCAGGTGATCGTAGTGGCTTAGCACAGGTCCTCCCTGTAATCCAATCATTGGCCTGGAGGCAACATCAGATCGCCTGATATTGGACACCACATGGGTAGCAAAACTGGGCAAATAATAGCAATTTCACCATAAATGCACTTTAGCATGTATAGCCTGCTTGCATGCACTACAGAAAATATAGAAGAGGGCAGCTGGAAAAATGATCAAGTACAGAATAGATTCTTTAAAAAGTCATAAATTCTGCACCTTGTTGAGCTATATCAGTTGGTTTGTGATTTGGCATATCCTGGAGCTCTATTTGCAAAACCCTGTAACACTCCTACTTAACAACTACAAGATGTACATGTTATTAATATTATTATTATTATTATAATTATTATTATTATAAACATGTATTTTAAATATTCCACAGTGCTGTAAAATAAATATAGTGTAACTGACAGAGGGTGAAGAGGACCCTGCCCCAATCTAGAAAGAGGAGTCAAGACACAAGTTGTGGGAGTGAGCAAGATCAGAAGTAAACAAGGTAAAAATTGTAGCATATGGTATTGCATTAGCTTAACAGAATGAGAGTAGGCTGGAGAAAGAAAGCTACCAAGGCAGTTTATTGCCAATTGATTATCCACTAGAATGCTATATTTATTCTGTAGAATGCTTTACCATACATCAGCTCTAGAAAGCTTTACCATACATCAGCTCTAGAAGGTCTCTCTGTTTGTTTAGGATAGCAGCGGCCATATTAGCTTGGTGTGACATCAAGTCATGCCTGAATCTCTCCCTGCTCACTCATAGCTCTGGGGCTCAGATTAGCAGGGTGGGGTGGAGGGAGGATAGTGGGGGAGAGGGAGTGATTAGCAAACAGAGCATGCTCAAGCCCATGCCTGGAGGTTTAAATTGAGAGAAGCAAGTCTGATACAGGAGCCCATGTGCACACAATAGAAGAGGACAGCATTACTTTGAGAGTTTATATATATATATATATATAGACCTTTCTGATAATGCTTACTTAGTTTTAACCTTTCCTTCTCCTTTAAGAGCATTTTGAAAGCAAAATATTTGGGAGAACAGGTGCAGTCTTGTGAGCATGTGAGGAGGTAATGAAAGAAGAGTTGAGGGGCAGGTCAGTAGAGGAGCGTATTAAGTGGTTGGGTGAGTATTTAGAGATAAGTTCAAAGATGTAGGGTGAGACAGAGTTATAAACTGCTTAGAGTGGTATGGCAGAAGAGGAGTGGTTGCTGAGATGTACAAGCCTGGAAGCAGTATTCATTATGGACAGTCTCAGAAGGGGAAGTTGCAGTAGTCTATATGTGATATGATGCAAAAGTGATAAATGATAGTATTCTGGATATTTTCCTTAGGTGAAAGTAACAATTAAATAAGTCACTGGATATGAGGAGTGAAGGACAGGGCAGAATCTAGGATAAAATCCCATGTATTTATTTGACTATTTGCTGAGTGTGAGTACAGTTGAGTACTGGTTTGTGAAGTATATTGGTTTGACAATGACCATTTCCTTCATTAGGAAAAACATCCCTGCTACTAATAGCTCTTTTAATATATAATGTCCATCCAGACCTTTTCTTCAAATTACACAGATCAGTCTCTGCTCAAAATGGCTAAATGGGCATATAAGCCTGATCTATGGACAACAGTGATGTGCAGGTCAACAAAAACTCGCTACCCACACCAGACCCTAACCCTCTTGTTTATTACCCACACCTGACCCTAAACCGGTGAGCACCAATATTTACAGACCTGTGCTTACCCCTCTCTGATGTCATGAAAGGGAAGGGACACACAGGCACAAATCCATAAATTGCAACATCAGGAGGCAGAAGTGGGGCGTAGCAACGTTACGAACAGGGTGGTCCAAAGTCCAAACCTTCCTGCGACCTTAGAATGTTGTGTGCATGTCAGTTCAAAACCCACCCAACCAGTGTAAACCAGCGGGTCTCGTGGGTTTCGGGGCGGCCCTGACATCACTAATGGACAGTGTTACTTTTATATATCTACAATATATGTTTCTTACCTTGTCCCAGTAGCATGTCAGATCTTGAATTTGAACTAAAAGATTTTCTTCATTTTCCAGTTCTACTGCTGGTTTTGAGATTTCATCAAGCAATAAGAAATTCTGTAACATAATAAACAGAGTTTAGAGAAGGAAAATAAGAGAGAAATTACAGGGAAAGTTCACAGTTACTTAAAAAGATTCTGCCATGATTTTGTATGTAATCCAATTTCCCATTTAAAAAATTTTCTTAAACCAAAAAATTAATGTTTTTAGTTGTAATATTGGTGTGTAGGAAACCATCTCTGGTCATTGTGCCTGGTCGCGTGCTTTCAGAAAGAACAGGCACTTCACAATGGAACTGCTTTCAGATAGGTTATTGTTTTTTCTATTTAATGGAACTGAAGTATTCGCAATTTGAGTTAGTCAGACTTGGATTTTTACTAATGAGTGCTCTTCACACCACTAGCTGGGGAATGGGAGCATTTTTTGCAATGCAGGTGTCAGGGAGCTGTTATCTGTTGTTCTGTTGACAGGCTGCTGAGAGGGAAAGAGAATATCACTCCAACTTGCATAGAAGCCGATGCTACAGGGCTGATGCACTAGTTTCTGAACTGCCATCTAATGAGAATTTAAATTTATTGGCAAGAAGCTTGCTATTGTGATCTGTAAGTCAGTTCCTATGCTCGGGTTAACTGAAAGCAGCACAAAGTATTAGTGTTATTACGGGGGGGGGGCGGTGGGCTTCCTCTTTAATGCACACCACTTCTCTGTTTGACGTGCGGTGCCATATGGAACGATGGAACCCACGATCCTGTTCCCTGAAAGGTTTAGTGGGAACAGTAGAAGGTTTTTTGCTTTTTTTTGGGGTTCCTACCCCAGTCCAGAGTAAATTTTGTGATCACCCTGCTCCGAAGGGATCTTCAGCTTTAGGCATTTAGCTTATCCCCTGCTGATCCAGCCCGTCTCACTCTCGACGCCTTCTTCAAGGCCATGGCATCATTTATGACGATCAAGACCTAACTGCTTCTGCCGAAGCAGCGATCCGTGATCCGTGATCTCAGGCAGGGTAAACGGCGGGTCGAGTATTACTGTATTAAATTCCGCTGATGGGTGGTAAAGACAGGCTGGAACAATACAGCTTTACATAGCCAGTTCAGGGTGGGCCTGGCTGCTGCTATAAAGGATAGCATTGTAAACCTTCTTGCTTTGTCCTCCTTTGATTTGTTTATGCATCTCAATATCCAAATTGATAGGAGGTATACATAGAGACGCCAGGAAGAATACTTTGCAGCTACCCCTTTTAATCTTCCTCCAGGACTGGCACCTAAACCCTAACTTTCTGTCCGTAGGCCTTCAGTGGAACTCATGCAATGTGGCTCTTCTCGTTTGTCCCCTGAGGAAAATGGTCATATGCAGGCTAATGGGTTGTGCCTGTACTGTAGAGATAAGGGGCATTTTTCTGACACCTGTCCCAAGAGGCCGGGAAATAGCAAAGCTGGGGAGTCCTGTTTCGGTCATGCTGTTACCTGGTAATGCTCTTTGGCTTATGTAATGCCCCAGTTGTATTCCAAGAATCTGTTAATTATGTTTGTTCTGCTAATCTAACAAATCATTGTGCCCATGTTCAGGAGGTTTTATGTAGGTTGAGGCAAAATCAGCTTTATGCCAAACTTGAAAAGTGTATGTTTGAGGTATCCTCCATACATTTCCTAGGGTATATAATTTCCCAAAAGTGCTCAGAGATGGAGCCAGCCAAGGTTCAGGCCATTCTAAATTGGGCACAATCTCTGCAAGCCATTCAAAGGTTCTTGGGGTTCACCAATTATGATAGGGTTAGGGTTATCAAGAACGTCTCTACGTTAGTGGCTCCTATCACTGCCCTTACTAAAATGGGGGCAGACCCTAGCATTTGGCCTGAAGTGGCAATAAGGGCCTATGAATTATTAAAAAGACATTCATTTCTGCCCAGTGCTCCAGCATCCATACTCTACCCTGGATGCCTCTGTTACCAATAAGATTCATCCATCTCGATGCCCAGATGAACTATGATATTGGTAAAAGGCCATTAAATGGGCATCGAGACATCTTCTGGAGGGTGCTAAGTATGTGGTTACCGATCACAAAAATCTCTTGTATATTGAGTCTGCTAAGTACTTTTTACCAGCTTTAACTTTATCATAACATATAGGAATAAATGCAGATGCCCTTTCCAGAAGTTTTGTCTCCAGTCCTAGAGATAAATCTGAGCCTGATCCTATTGTCTCCAATGAAGTGATTGTGGTAGCACTGAGTCCAGATCTGTATGCCTCCTTGTCTGAAGCCCAGGTTCATTTACCTCCTAACATACCTCCAGGCAAACTCTTTGTTAAAGAAAACCTCTGTGAGGTGGTTTTGCTTGAGACTCAAATTTTAAAATTGCATGGCATCTGGGCCGCAGTAAAACCTGTTATCTTCTGTCCCACACTCTCTGGTGGCCAATATTGAGACAGCATGTTGATAATTATACTGATTCATGACCAGTTTGTCAATGTTCAAAACCTTCCAGATCTTTACCTCAATGGCTGTTACAGTCGCTTCGTATTACTGAAAGGCCATGGATCTCCATGGATTTCATTGTGGAATAACCTCCCCTAAAAGGAATACAGTTATTTGGTTGGTAGGGGACTGATTTATTTCCCTTCCCACCCTCCCCTCTGTTTAGTCTCTGGCTGAACTCTTCTTATCTAATAGCTTTATGTTTCATGGGGCCCCATTGAACACTATCTCTGATAGAGAGGTTCAATTTGTGCTTAGATTCTGGTGGGTCTTTTGTTGTCTTCTCTGATTTATCCTTTTCCTCTGCATACCATCCACAGACTAATGGCAAGGACAGACAGAAAGGACAAATCAATAATTTGACCAATATCTCAGATGTTACGTCTCCATAAATCAAAACATCAGATTTTCTTCCATGGGCTGAGTTTTCATACAATAAAACTACTCATTTTTAATTTCCTTCTGAACTCAAAATTTCTAACTCTTTTCATGTTTCTGTTAAAGTCTGCCAGATTTGTTTGTCAGAATTCTCCTCCTCTTCCGATTTCTGTTGACGTTCAGCCTGAATATTAGGTACAGAGGTCAGTGGATTCTTACCTTTCCAGGGGTAAATTAGAATATCTTGTACACTGGAAAGGTTATGGTCCTGAGGTGACATATTGGGTCCCTGCCTCTGATGTTCGGGCTGACTGACTGGCTTATAAGACAATTTCATGCTAAGTTTCCTAGTAAGCTCAGGGCTCCAATGGCCCCCTCTGGGGGGTAATGTATGGAGGCCGCAGGTTCCTACTTAATGCGTGCTGCTTCCCTGTTTGACATGTGCCTCTGTTCATGTTCTTTTATACTCTAATGTCTGCCCAGAACTCTCTACTTGGTTTTCTCACTTTAACACCTGGCAGCATCCGAGTATTGGAGGGCTCTTCCCGAAGTGAAAGGCGGCTGTTATAGGCAGAAGCGTGAGCCGTGACCTTGGTATTTGTTCAGGGTTTTGGAATACCTTAAGTTACATTATGTGCTGTGAAATAAGATGGGAAGCTATTGGGGGTATATTAGGAGGCATAGATTTTCATTGCTAAAGGCTATGGTTGTCTTGGACAGGAACAGAGCCCCAAATCATAATGGGCAGCATTTCTAGCTTAAGTACAAATAATTTGTAGTCCACAGCAAGCCTCATTCATTCATTGAAGAGTTTATATTGGATTCAACCAAACCCAAATTGTGAAAAAAAAATCATGGTTTTGGATGGATCCTAAACCATATATTGAATTTTGTGCATCACTACTTATATGAAATTTGCACATTTCTATAAATTAATGATCACTAGTTTTGCCACCTGCCTGGTATTTGACTGGCCTAACCGGTAGTTCACCAGCTAGGGCTGGCACTGGTATAACAGAATCACCGGCAATGTACCTGCCGGTAAATTTAAACTGCCCTGTAAACCCCTCCCTTGCTTATCCCCCTCCACTGTCAATCTCCCCTTCTACCCACACATCCGCCCATTTTCCTGCCCAGTCTGCTTATTTCCCCGCTCAGTCCATCCATTTTTTCAGCCCCATTCACCCTCCTTCCACACAGCCCATCTGTTTTCCTGCCCCATTTGTCATAGGCCCGTCTCTACATCATCACACCCCCCTCTGACCCGAAGGCCGGTGTAAGGTAAAAAAAAAAAAAAGTGGCAACCCGAATGATCATGATGATCAATGTACATGAGGTACAAAATAAAACCAAGTAAATAATAAATAACTAGCTTCTCAAAATTATTTTCTCTATGTGCTATAAAAAGAGTTCTGCATATAAGCAAGTCATAAATGTTTGAATACTGTACCTTTATCCTCCTTATGCTGACCCTTGCCTCCGATGCCCTCTCAACAGCTGAGGGGAAGAAGAGAGTGACAGTGAGTCTCACTGCACTATAAAGGGACACTGCAACAAATACTCGACTTGCAGAGATAACATTGCCAAGCAGAACATATGTGGTGAATGTCACAAACAATATGATTTTGCTTGCAACAAAGAATGATGCCAAGTTCAGGCCGCGAAGGTATGAGCTTCGAAGGACTTTGTTTATCTCCTTCCTATAATAAAAAAGCAAAAAAAACTAATGCCTTAAAACCACTATAAGACCGAAAATTTTAGTTTTATACTTCACTAAAGCAACTAGAGATTGGACATTTAGTGATAGCATACAGAGAGACTGATTCTAACATCTGGTATGCTGTTCACTTCAATTAGAAACACACTGTGCCAGGTGTGCACTCAGATATGAATGAATTGTGCACACATAACCATTTATCTAGATAAAAATAGCTGCTCCTTGCAGTTTAAAAAGAAATCTGAGACTGTCTGTTTCCTGTACATCATAGAAATCCCTTTTCATTATATTGCTTTAATAGATTATAGTGGAATTATTTTCCAATGGTTTTTTCTCTGCTTGAAGAAGGGAACAGGTCATTGCTTTGCACAAGCAGTCACATGTGTAGGAGGGTGACAAACCGGTTAAAATGTAATGTCTGTAAAGTATATTTTCACCAATAGATGGCAGTTAATATTAAAAGATGTAATTACTACAAGTCACCACCAGAGTAAAGGAAGGAGCTTGAGAAAATGAGTCTCCCTGGAAAGATTTTTTTTAAAAAAGAGGAGGGATCCAAAAGGCTATAAAATGAATGCAGGATTGTGTGATTTTCTTTGGCCAAGGAGACACATGTGGAAGCAATGCAGGAGCAAGGCACCCCAAAGGAACCAGAAGAAAAAAAAGGTGGGGAAAGTTGTCAGGGTAGCTAGGACAGGAATAGTTTTTGTCATAGCTAATCCTAGAGATGAAAAGCAGAGAGGGAACATCTAGTAACAGCAGCTGGTGCCTCATCAGGTGTGAGAAGTGGTTGGTACTCCACAAGTAACGGCCCAAGTGGAGAGTTTAGGGTATAGAAAGAACCTGGTGTGCTAAAAGCTAATGCCCAAGAAAAGGGGGATTTAGAAGAAAGTACCTCGCAAAGCTGGTATCAATGGGTTAATCCTTATGAAAGGGGTATATGAGTCTCCCTGATGTATTTGGACTCAATTAACATGGTGTGATTCCTGTAATAGCATGCAATTATAGCTTTTTTTGTAGCAAATACTACAATATCTATGTCAAAATAATACAGTGATCCATGACATTTTTATAAACATTTTAGGTACACATTTTACACCATTAGGCATGGTGAAAACCTTGCATCAGACTAAGCATTCAGGAAGCTACCTGTTCATTTCCTTTTCTTTTAATGGAAATTTGGCTCTTCTAGTGCAGAGAGTACAATTGTGCTCTCTGTACTAGTGATGAGAGCTCACTCTGCCTGCTTTGACATAAAAAAAGAACGCATTAAGCTTTCAAATTATAATGTATTTTTTTTTACAAGGGACATATAAACAAAGGTGCTACACAGCAAAGCTTTTTCACTCGTTGCAGTGTCAGGTGCATGCTGATTTCCCACTGCCAGAGATAACAATTAGTTTTGGGTTTTACACCAGTCCTATTAAGCCTTCATAAAGGGCTGGTGTAAAGCCCCAAAAATTGACTTTTTTCTGGCACAATAAAACACAGTTTTTTCACTATTGTGCTGCTGGACAGGAATCTTATAACAAGGGTTTATATTAATGTTATTATTTCAAAGCAATCGTGATATGAAGTATATTGTAATGCATTCTGCATGGAAATTTTCTGTACACCTGTATTCATTCCCCTAGTGTTTGCCTTAAATATAAATGTGCCCTTACAAAAAGATGTAATTACTACAAGTCACCACCAGAGTAAAGGAAGGAGCTTGAGAAAATGAGTCTCCCTGGAAAGATTTTTTTTAAAAAAGAGGAGGGATCCAAAAGGCTATAAAATGAATGCAGGATTGTGTGATTTTCTTTGGCCAAGGAGACACATGTGGAAGCAATGCAGGAGCAAGGCACCCCAAAGGAACCAGAAGAAAAAAAAGGTGGGGAAAGTTGTCAGGGTAGCTAGGACAGGAATAGTTTTTGTCATAGCTAATCCTAGAGATGAAAAGCAGAGAGGGAACATCTAGTAACAGCAGCTGGTGCCTCATCAGGTGTGAGAAGTGGTTGGTACTCCACAAGTAACGGCCCAAGTGGAGAGTTTAGGGTATAGAAAGAACCTGGTGTGCTAAAAGCTAATGCCCAAGAAAAGGGGGATTTAGAAGAAAGTACCTCGCAAAGCTGGTATCAATGGGTTAATCCTTATGAAAGGGGTATATGAGTCTCCCTGATGTATTTGGACTCAATTAACATGGTGTGATTCCTGTAATAGCATGCAATTATAGCTTTTTTTGTAGCAAATACTACAATATCTATGTCAAAATAATACAGTGATCCATGACATTTTTATAAACATTTTAGGTACACATTTTACACCATTAGGCATGGTGAAAACCTTGCATCAGACTAAGCATTCAGGAAGCTACCTGTTCATTTCCTTTTCTTTTAATGGAAATTTGGCTCTTCTAGTGCAGAGAGTACAATTGTGCTCTCTGTACTAGTGATGAGAGCTCACTCTGCCTGCTTTGACATAAAAAAAGAACGCATTAAGCTTTCAAATTATAATGTATTTTTTTTTACAAGGGACATATAAACAAAGGTGCTACACAGCAAAGCTTTTTCACTCGTTGCAGTGTCAGGTGCATGCTGATTTCCCACTGCCAGAGATAACAATTAGTTTTGGGTTTTACACCAGTCCTATTAAGCCTTCATAAAGGGCTGGTGTAAAGCCCCAAAAATTGACTTTTTTCTGGCACAATAAAACACAGTTTTTTCACTATTGTGCTGCTGGACAGGAATCTTATAACAAGGGTTTATATTAATGTTATTATTTCAAAGCAATCGTGATATGAAGTATATTGTAATGCATTCTGCATGGAAATTTTCTGTACACCTGTATTCATTCCCCTAGTGTTTGCCTTAAATATAAATGTGCCCTTACAAAATCAATTTACATGGTCTCATTTATTACAGTCCCCAATGCTAATGCGCATTACTTTGGCCTGGGGCATTCCTGCACTCTGTACCTTGCGTTGGATTCAAAATGTCAGGTGGCATCGGGGATGCATATGTCCCACCTGCCCATATACAGTATATGCAATGCCAACAAGAGCTACCAGCACTGCACATCAGTCAGTCTGCAACTCTTTTGTACTCACTTTGAGCACAAAGAGTTACTTTTGCAGTGCAAGAACTGAATAAACCTAGGGCCATGCTATGCACCCATTTTTTTTTTATACACCACATCCATCAGTGACCACAATGCAATGAAAATGTCAATAAAACGTCAAAATACATCTTTAGTTTACCAAGTACAAACTTTTCAAGTAAAAAACATTTTAGCCGTGGAATTACCCATGTGTTTCTTGACAAGAGAAGCCATAACAGCAAGCAAGAGTTCCTAAAATCTTGAGTGGTTTCCTGATTTGAATACTTTGACTTCTTTTTTCCTCAAGTGGGTTTTTAAAAAAAATAATTAAATAAAAAAAAGCGTGGGCCTAAAACCTACAGAGCTCTTTATTCATTTATTTGTTTATTTATTTTGTCTGGAATAAAAATGATCGTCAGGAAGTCCAAGTATTCAAATGAGGAAACCAATCAAATACTAGCTGTTTTTACTAATCGAAGGCTAATGCATTCTTGAATCTGTAAAACATCAGTGCAACAAACAAAAGACTTATTTTGATCACTTAAATATAGATTTATTTTTTTCTTTATCTGAGTAAGCAAGAGTCTAGAGATATACAGCAAGGCCACAGATGTTCAGTTATGGCTGAAACAGGCCCTTCCATGTTTGATACCTACTTGCGTATATTATTAACCAGCTCTGAAAACGATTGCTCCCAAGCATACATCTTAATTATTCTCATCCCAGATATTACTTCATTCATGGTTCGAATTCTGGTGTCTGTGAAAGCTGCAGTCTTCCCCCTAGAGCGCAAAACATATGATATATGTTATGTGTGTATATATATATATATATATATTTATTTATTAATTTATTTTATTTTATTATTTGGTTTTTTTTTCCACATGGACAATTTTTGTTTTTCATTGCACTATAGTGACACCCAGTGGTGAGAGAATATATATTTCCTTTATCTTTTTTTGATGTTTCACTGTGATTAATTAAGGATCTGGAATGTTAACTTGTATGACGTCATACTTGGCGCCAAAAACTCTTGAATGAGTGGGGGTATAAATATGTTGTTAACACTGCATTTGTTTATCCTTCATAAAGGCTCTAAGGTGGGCCAAAACATTGGAAACACACATTGAATGCAATAAATGTGAATAATTTGGAGTGCGGTTCTATGTGAAAATCTATGCATACAATTTTGATCCAGCACCCACCATCATACTAACAAATCCGGATCAGAGTGTGGCTGCTCATGAGAAATTATATATTTGTGGGATGAATACTTCAATAATTTTGGACACTGCACCCAGGCAACGTTGAACCGTATGACGAGAGTGCCGGCTCCTCCATTGACTCTACTAAGATTTATATGTGCCTGGCACCCGTGTATTTCTACTATTTATATATTTTTTATTCGAATGCTAATACTATGGTTGGCGCTGCAATATTATTAACCTGGACTGACGCTTGAACCCCTGGAGGTCTTTTAACGGTCTGGAGTGTGGCTGATCGGGTCGAAGCCGATAACGATGGCCGACCGATAGGATGGGAGGTATTCAGCCTACTGTTAAGTTCCCCTCAGCGAGTAAGAGCCGTATCTCGTGAGCACAATGAGCTGCGCTAGAGTGTTGGCCTAACACTGTCGACAGGGTGCTTTGAACCGGATGGACTGGAGAGTTGGGAATGGGCGACCCTGTGTGTTTGCACCTACACTAGGGGCTCTGGATTCTGAGACGCCGGTACCGCATGCAATTTGCCATTCTTAATTAACCTACATTGACGCTCTCGATGCAGCGTGTGTACACTAGGGGCTCTGGATTCTGAGACACTGGTACCGCATGCAATTTGCCATTCTTAATTAACCTACATTGACGCTCTCGACGCAGCGTGTGTACACAATGAGCTATTTGCCCTTGCAGTGCGGGGTCTCCATACATAACATCTCCCGTCCGAGCATGCCTTCAAGCCAGGTGCAGAGGATGATGGGATCTGATCACTGCCTGTTTTGCCGTGTGAGGCACCCACATTATACATCTCCTGATAGCTAAGGATCGGTGTATACGGTTCAAGCTGGTAAGATGCGATACATGTACTGCCGTATTTCCCCGAGAAAGTTAAGCATTCCAACCTTCGTGATTAAGAGTGCAAGCCTTCTACCTCTGATGCCCAGATGATCATATTTCTTGTCTACACAAAGTATACTTTTCTTGGAACATTGACTTTCTGCACACCACTTGAATGACTCTGTGACTTTGATTTCTTGATTTTTTTGATTTTTTGATTTTTTTTTTGTTTTTTTGATCTTTCTGATTTGTACTCTATTTTCATAGATTATTTTTTATTATTACTTTATATTAATATCGGGACTTGTTTAGCACATGGATTGCCTGATTGGGGATAGTTTAGTTAGATTTCTAGACAGGTTCGATACCCTTTATTTGTATATTTCACTTATTTATCACCTTACGCAATAATTGACATTAATTGACACTAACAAAGGTGAACACCTTGTTTTAAATGACTTGTAAATAACTTCTTTCTCTTAGTAGTGCACATATTTTTTTGGGCAATTTGGGATTCCAACAATGAGGATTCACAAGTTATTTTCGGCCTAACACTGACGGGTTAACGGCTAAGCTAATAGGCATGTCACATTAGATAATATCTCATTTATATCTATACAATGAAAATTAGACCGTCTGGGAACATCTATTCCACTACACCTGTATCTAAGTAAAGATAGATTGTAATTTAGTTATCGCTATTGAGGGGTTCCTGAAACAGACCTTTGATCTTTACTCAATTGTTGGTATTTGTAACATAAGTAACATTTTGGGCTGTGTATTACAGAGAGTTACAATGAAAGACTAACAAGTGTTACAAAATACATGATTTTAATTTTAACCTTGTGGTTCGCCTAACAAGGGGTTTTAACATAAATGTGGATTTGTTGTATCTGTTTAGTAATAACATAGAAATGTTTTATGTCATTTAATAATTTGACGCATAGTGATGATGATGATGACGTTAGCCAATTAAGTTCTTTCTCCCGCCATCATAGGTATATAATGCATTTTTTGATAGCCTATGGTCACTTTGAGAAAGGCCTCGGAGAGGCCGAAACGTTAGTCGTTTTGTCAATAAAACATTTTGATTTCAATTTAAGTCCTGAGAGTGCGGACCTTCTTTGTGGGATATATATATATATATATATATATATATATATATATATATATATATATATATATATATATATATATATATATATATATATACACACATGAAGCACTAAAAATAGCACATGCAAAATGTTTCTTTCATTATATCAAATGAAAACTTAGATCAGGTCAGTCTTACTGGGCAAAGCTTCACAGTCACAGAATATACTTTGCCCTGCCAATTAACTATAACACTATAGTATATAATACTATAGCACTTAAGGAATAAGCCAATAAAATTGATGCAACAGGACTAGAGCTTGTTTGTACTTGTGTATAAAACCGACAGAGAAGCACAAGAAGGTTACCAGGCCTGGAGCAGATTTTGCCCCACAGCCTTTACACATAATCTTTATAAAGTAGATGGGCAAAAGTTATATGGGGAACAACTGTGAAAGCAACACAAAACTGTCCAAGTACTTTTTTTAATGTAAGAAGCCAAGAGCATGAATTATACATTATTTGCTGATGTCACAAACATTTGTAATAGATCATAATCAAAGCTTGATATTTGCTCTATGTGGAAAGACTTGGACACTATGGTTGTTGCAAAGACCATTTCTGGGCCATCTGATTCAAGGAGTATAAAGAGAATTCAGCCCATTTATAATTCAGTCATTTCTCAACATTTAAATAAACTATAAAGAATAAAGAATAAAGTAAAAGTTAGCTACATTTTAGCCACCCATCTTCAAAAATAGAAAACAAAAAGAGTCAGAGATGAACAATATTAAACAGGAAAATGGATAAGCTCACCCAATGAGCTAACAACATACAGAAGTGTACAATAATAGTTTTGAATTAATACAAGGGCTCAGTGAACTTCAAAGAGCAAGTATAGCCATATTTAGAATACATTAGAATGCCATCTGGAATGAATAATTTCAACAGGCAGTTAAAAGCTACAGCAAAACAACATAAAACAACACACAGCCCCATCCAAAAGAAATAAAAATTGTACACGATTTTGTGAATGCCAAATAACACATTTTTACCTTAATGAAGTAAAGAATTTTCCTAGACAGAGCTGCAAAGGCATCAGTATGATAAGGACTGCCATCCCTGCAAGGCAAGATGGGCCAATTTCCATCCACAGTAGCACTGTCACTGCAATGGCCTGCAATGGACCAGCCCATAGAAAATGCAAGAAGATTGTAACCTGTCAAAAAAGACAAAGATTATTAATGTATAAAGAGCTCTGTATTCTGTCAAGAGTATATTCTATGGAAATTAGCTTTGGGTGTAAAGATATGGTACAGTTACAATACAAACATGAAACTAACATCTGATAATAACTTTACCTCTACAGTGCTTTGCCTACACAACATCTGTATATGCTATGTATTACAATGCACACTATTAAGTTATAAAAGGATTTTAAAGAAAAAAAGCATAAGGGTAACTAATTCAGTAAAAGTACAGCACTAAAACACTGTACCATTTCATACAGAACTGTAGAACACCTTCTGCCTCTTATTCTTTTTAGAACCCTGTTCATAGGTCAGTAGCCACATTAAGGGTGCTAAGTAGATATCCTCAACTTGGCAAAAAAACATTTTTTACACTGACATGATGTCACTTCCCTAGTAGATGCTGGTCAGAAAGGGGTACTAGTGGAGGGGATAGTAAAAACAAAATCCCATTCCTTATAAAACACTGAACTGGTAAAAGATCAGAAAATTATTCACCTCTAGGCACTAGATTTACATATATTTTTTTTTTATGAGGCTATTGTTGTCTTTAACATTTAGCTAATTAAACAGATGAGGGGCATCTTAACATGTGAGAAAGAGAGAAAAAATAAGGTTACCTGGTCAAACTTATTCACATCATTTGACAAAAGATTTACGATTTGTCCTGTTGTTGTTTTTCCCATTGCTGTATTGCTAAGTCGAAGTGCCTGGAATTCATAAGAAGCAACACAAAAAAACAGTATTGAAAAAAAACAAGGGACTGTTGTACATATGTATTATATAGGTGTATGCATTTGCCAAATGGTTAAATTAAGTTTTGCTGGGACTATTGAGAAAAGGAAAACTGTTTTTTGCACCTTGCATATAATAAAGAAAGAGTACACTATGGAAAAATCAAAACTCTATTCCTCCCCCAATCTTGCCTCATATCTGTATAAGAGGCACTAAGAAAAATGTTTATTCATCCTGCATGAAAAGAGTTTTTTCGGAAGAGTTTTCCATAAAATCTTGCATAATCTGTAATATTAGACTTTTTACATTCAAGTGAAGTACAATCAGACATGGATTTAAAGCCCTAATAGAACAGATGTTTATGGGGCATTAGTTCCCTTTTGCATAAAATATTTAGCAGTTAAATTCATGTACATGTGAAAAACATGATAAATCGACAAAACTTAACAAATATTACACAATGTATGACAAAAATAGCTTTGTGTACTAATGCAATGAATGTAAAGTTGTGAATTTCTGCATCTCTATTTTAAGCTCTCACTAAAGTAGAACAAACAACAATGTACTTTTCTCAGGGAGATAAAAACACTGCTCAGTTAAAATATCAGTGCTTTGGCTTATAAAATCTAGGCCACATTAAAGTCTTACCTTCCTATAAATCATGTGGCACATGGCTACTCGAAGTTTCATACCAGCCCGTAGCAGATGATAAAAGTATATGTGATGAACAACTGCTAACATTAGTGTACAGACGGACAAGGCTGCAGCATTTATGTATGCGTTTGTCAAGGCTTCCGAGTCGTTTACATAATTTCTCTCAAAGTAAACAACGACATTTCCAAGAAATATTGGCTGGATCACTCTTACTGTCTCCTAGAAATGATAAATATATTTTATAATCCACTTATGAGAAAAGAACCTGCAAATAAAAAAGAGAAACAAAACTACTTTTGTAAAATATGATGTTTAAATAGATCTACAGTATGTAGCATCAAGGGCAAATAAGGTCTTCAGCTGTATTAAAAGAGGCATCGATTTGCGGGAGGAAGCAGGTCATTTTTCCATTGTACAGAGTACTGCTAAGGCCCCATCTAGAATATGCTGTACAGCTTTGGTCTCCAGCACTCAAAAAGGAAATTATTGAATTAAAGATTGTACAGAGAAGGGCAACTAAGCTGGTAAAAGGTATGGAAAATCTTATCTATGAGGAAAAACGTGTTGGGCATGTTCTCGCTAGAGAAGAGGCGTTTATGGGGTAAATATGATAACTATGTATAAATATATAAAGGGATTATATCATAATCTCTCTAATACTTATTTACCAGTAGGTCTTTCCAGCTGACATAAGGTCACCCATTTCGATTAGAAAGAGGAGGTTCTGTCTAAATATTTGGAAGGGTTTTTTACAATGAGAGCTGTGAAGATGTGGAATTTGCTCGCTGAATCAGTTGGTCAGGCTGATACATTAGGATTTAAGAAGGGGTTGGATGGCTTTTTAGCAAGTGATGGAATACAGGGACTAGTCCAATTGCCATTTTGGAGTCAGGAAGGATATTTTTTCCCCTCAGAGGTAAATTTGAGAGGCTTCAAATGGGGTTTTTCTCCTTCCTCTGGATCAACTAGCAGTTAGGCAAGTTATATACAGAGTTAAAAGGTTAAACTTGATGGACGTGTGTCTTTTTTCAACCTAACTTACTATGTTACTATGTAATATACACAACCACATATTGTCCACTGTAATAGGAATGGGCTTTAGTTTCCTTTTAAATGTTGAGGAGATATTGCACCACTTTACTCCCATTTAAAATCCCTGCTTGTGTAATACATACTGTAATGCTTTCTCAGTTCTCGTGCAAGTTACTCATGTTTATATTTCTGTTCTAACTCTTTCATATATTTCCCATAAAAGTACCTCCATCAATGTAAAGAGTCCTAAAACAGAAAATGTTTTCCAGTGACAACGGATGATGGCTTTCGTTAAACAAGGCTTGCACCCTTCTTTCTGAGCTTTTTGTAATTCTTTTTCCCAGTACCTAGGAATAGTAAATACATTCAATACAAATTACGTGTAAACACAGAGCAATATGGATAAAGCCCTTAACTACTACATGTTGATGATGTAGATGGGATATGCTGGGAACAACGTTTCATCATTCTCCTCAAATATGGTAAAGCCACAATTCAACACCCTGTCATACCATCTACCAATTTACTGGTAAGAACAGATGCAACATGTTATTATGTTTCCCTGCTTGTTCCAGATGTATTATATTGTGCTGTCAAGTTACAAAAATAGCTGAAATTCTGCCAATGTTCTTTTTCTCTAATATAATTGTTCTGTTACTAAGGAAGCAAGTTAGGTTAAGCACATCATGTATTTGTTCATTCTAGTTACCTAACACTGTAAAACTCTGGCAGTAATTAAGCCACAATTCTTTACTGAGAATTAAAAGTATCAGGCAGGGCCAGAGCTAGGAGTAGGCAGCAGGTGCAGCTACCTATGATATAAACATTTTGGGAAGAGGGGTACAACTGCAAAAATAGTTTACTATGGTAAACTATAGTCTTATTGTAAAAATTCACATACAGATGTGGCACACAGACAGTACACAGATAGTAACATTTGCTTGGGCGGCAAAGCTCCAGCACTGGTATCAAACCACAATTACAATATTAGAAATCTGTTTGTTGAGTGAATTAAACACACCAATTAACTTGTAAGAAGCATCATATTTAACATAGCTGAAATTGCAAAATGTGAAAGGAATAACTTCTTGCAATAATAGGATGGTAGTTAAATAATGTGAAATTAAATTATGTGGTTTACCATGTTTGCATTACAAAACTAGAATTTTGTTCAAAATTTGTTAATAATTTCTATATGTTCAGCATTCCTCAAAATCTAAGGACCTGTGGTTCACTTGACTAGTTCTTTTATATTTACTCGCCAAAGGTGGGGCACTGATCATTTTGTAAGCATTTTATTTGCTATAAACAAATCACTTGAAGGATGACCACTTCATGACCAATGACTACCTGTTTCTTAAAGCAGCCATACACTGGCCAACTTTCATGGTACCTGACCAACTGGCCTCTGGACTGAACAGATATAAATCGTATGATTAGCTATAAACAGGAATGGCCAAACACAATTGTTCAATTTGACCAAACCAGATCTTATTAGCATATTCTACTTTATTCATATAGGTTTTTTGTTGTAAAGTTTGATGTACAAACATTTTGGTGTACATCAGTTAGAACAATTTGATGTAATGTTACTTACTAGCATTGTGCAAGCAACCCTATGGTTAAATGACTATGCAAGCAGCACAGTCATTTAACCATAGGGCTTTTGAGGCAGAATCTTAATTTATTATTTTGAGGCAGAATCTTAATTTATTATTATTCTCTAAAATTGCAAACACAAAAGCGCCCTAAGTAAGCTAGAATCAGTTAATTTGAGCTTCTGACAAAAGGATTCTAGTATATGCAAGGAAGGGTGCAATGTGCAAGGGTGCAAAGTGTTCTGTTACACTTGTATAACTCATACTATGTTCAATAGATATAGCAGAACTACAATTCAAAGCATCTCCAGTCAACACAATTTTAGATCAGCAGAAGCTAATGAAACACATATTGTATTTTATTATTTTTACCATTGCAGTTCTTCCCCAAGTTTCTTCGAGGCATCGTCTGGAAGCACTTCATACATATCATCTTCTTCAAGCTTTTGCTTGTGACCAAGAATAAATAATGGATTAAGCCACCTGGGAAAAAAATACAAAACAATTAACTTAGCCATCCTGCTATGGCTGAAACAATTCATAGTTTACAGTTTTATAGCTAATTAAAGTTTCAAACATATAAGAAGTGCAAATGTTGGGGAAATAAATATTTTAGTATAAGAAAGCATCTAAAAGTAGTTGGGGAAGTGAGCTGTGACAATGTCAAATTCAAAAAGACATAACTGCTCAAAAATGGATGAGTGGCCCTGATGTGAAAATTATTTTCTGCCACCAGCGATTCACAGTAATGTAAAAAATGATTTGTATAAATTTGGTACATACTTTGGGGGTTATGTAATAAACACCACTAGTAACTAATCAGCAGGTAGCATTTATTGGTCAGCTATTTAATAGCAAGCACCTTACTGGTTGCTATGGATTACTGCACCTGGGAAAACTTTTTTTAAGTTTAATTTAAGAAGGGGAATTGCCTCTTGTGACAAAGAGCTCGGTCCCAGTAGGCTGGCTGTATATGATGGGAGGTTTATAGCACCCGGCCTGAGGTATTGGCTCCAGTATAAGACAAGCTAGGACCCTGGCCAAGGAAAACCAGTAAGCTGTCCAATTGGTCCACAGGTGGGTGTTTAAGGGAGCCTGGCTTTGCAGTGGGTGTTGGACTGGGTGAGTCAGAGTGAAGCTCTAAACACACACTGTGATTTTGAACAAACCGTGTATGCTATTGGGACTGCCTTGTGATAGCAGTAAGGAGTTGTTATTGCTTTCTATAAAACTAAAAAGCGGTGAGGTTTTCTCTTATTGTTGAATGTTATACCACAGAACTTGTGACTATTTAAGTTTGTTTGGTTTGAACAATAAACCCCAGGCAGGAGCCTGACCATTTTGTTGCAAACCTAAGACTCCTGTCTTCTCTGTAAGAACTGTTTTACCTGAGCCCTACCCGCTGTTATGAGCTATTCCCCACACTCTAAATGACTTTCAGGAAAGTGTTAAGAACTGTAGAATTGTACACTAAAATTGCATGGAATCCATCAGGACTCCCCAGTTCAAATAATTTCAAATAATAAATAATTTTCTGGCACCTCTACAAGCTTAGCAGGTGCCCTAAAGCCATAATTTTTGGACTATCAAGCCCTCCTGAAAGATTTTCAAGGTCCTATAAGTAAAGGGGAGCTACACTGATCTTATTGGACCATTTTTAATCAATTTGGACTTTTTTATTTTTTTGTTAGATTGATGTCCATTCACTAATAATTGAATTGCTTTTTTTTCCACGAATCAATGGAAGGTGCGCTGATCCTATAGGACAATTTTTAAACCAGAAATTATTTTTTTAAAGGGGACCCGTCACCCAAAAAAATTATTCAAAATCCTATTTTATCACATTAGTCAAGCAAAATGAACTTTAATTACACTGTAAAAATTATTTGAATCTTGTTTCCTTCAGTCTGGGAATTCGTAATTATAACAAGCAGGCAGCAGCCATTTTGTGGACACTGTTTTTAAGGAAAGCTTTGCATCATCCAGAATCTTGTTTGTGCACCAGAATGGGGGACCCGATGTCCATTCCCATGCCCTGGTTACACAATTAAATGGTAAAGAGAAAGGGGGAATATGTGGAGAGCAGTGACATTTAGGAAGTGCTGAATGGAAAGTGAAAGTAATTGTCTGCCCCGCCTCTATGCCCATGGCATAGAGGAGGGGCAGACAATATTTGATTGACATCTGAGATGTTTAAATGAGCTTACAACAGCTACGAATGCTTAAATAAAAAATAGAAATTGGATTTCATGCTTAATTTGAAAAGGACTTTTATTATACAGATTTTTGTGTCTGGGTGACGGGTCCACTTTAAATCAGAATTTTAGAGGTTTTATGATTTTTTTTATTGCTATGAATTTCAAGGTATTTGTATTTGTATTTTTTTTTGGATCACTCTGCTCTTTTTTTCCATTCGTACCTTTTTCAATGACCATTGGGTTTTAGAGTTTGTGAGCTTAGTTGTGGTTTCAAAAACCTATAAAACCACTAAAATCTAACATCTTATAAATAAGCCTCCAATTGTCCAAAAAACTTGAATTTTTAAAGGATTTAGAGGTATTCATATTTTTTGGGGGGAGGATCATTCAGCACATTTTCTTTCCTTAGTGCTATTAAATCTGGATATTTTGATATATTTCATGACATTCATGGTTTTAGAGAAAGTGAGTTTAGTTGTGGTTTTAAAAACCTCTAAACCCACTAAAATGAGAATGTTGATAAATAGGAGTTATGGAGTTTATCATAGTTAAGACTGACAAAAACAGATTTGTTGCCTCTTGAGGAGACGAGCTCTTAAGCAGAAAGCATTTTTCAAGCAAGCTACGGTAATGGCCTCATTCCAATATTATTTTGTCTTTCAAACATGAAAAATAATATTTCTGTTTGCTCTGCATGATTTCCTGTGTATCAATGTTCCTAGAGTTACTCATGACCAATTGGCCATTCTTCTGTATTTGTTTGGATGTTGACAGTTGTGTGCAAATAATATTTTCAGTCAAAAAGGAAGCAGGTTTCCTGGAAATATGCTGTTTTAATTGTTCAGTGTTCTTATGCTGATTCAATGAGAACTTCCTAATCATAGCCAACAAAATTCTGTAAAAACAAATTTATTCTTCCTTAATTTCATGTATCTGGTATATATGTACACTTAAAAGTTTCATTTTTTTGCTTCAACTTGAAAGACTGCCTAAAGCTGCAAGTAAATATGCATTATGTATGCATAACTGGCTGCTTCGAGCAGCATCATAAAAAGAGGCCTGCCCATGCGTGCTGACATCATAAATTCAACAGTAACACACCAGTGTCATCACAAATAAGAAATGTAACATGGCTACAGCTCAGAATCAGGTGATTCATGTGACATTTATACCTTTCCCATGAACATGTCCCGACACTATCACATGAATTATGTTACAACTTTGGCTAATGTTTTTCTGCTGGAGACATCTAGGGGCATATTTATCATGCTTTGTGAAACTAAATTCGCCGGAAACAGTGTGTAAAATAAATGGTGACGGTATGTGTAATTTTATGTCAAGCAAATGCCAGATTTCACAACATTATTTAAAATTGCTTCTGGCAGAAGTCACAAAAAAAAAAAAAAACGCATACAAATCTTTATGCCATTTTTTACACAGCAAAGTATGCCTATGTGCGGTGTATTATCCTGCAGTTTTTTTTACCATGCATAATAAATATGCCCCTTAATGTTAACATCCCAACATGTATCCTGGGTATGAGTGTTTCCAGTTTTTTTTTTAAGTTACTAAAACTTTTCTTATATATTGCAGCATGTTCTCATTACTTAATATTTCTATTTATTATGACCTACTGTTATTCTCTCAAAACTCCACATACTTTTTATGCCCCAAATAATTTTAATAATATAGTCATCTATGGTAAAGCCTCACTTTGTACAGAATCTATTTTGTCACAGGAAAAAACTGCCATGACTTATATTAAATTGTTTGTTTTATTGTTTTTATGAGCTACACTGGGAAAAGGTCAAAATTTAGCAAACTATTTTGCCCTTTCAATTCCAGCATTTATTCCACACCCTTTTTGCCAAGCAAATTTGCAAATATTTGTGTTTCTATTATTTAATGGGTATCTGTACCTTTCCTTTTGACTTGAGTTCATTCACATGGAACTAAATGGAACATTGTAGAAGAGGTGAATAAACACTGAACTTCGAAAATAAATATAAATGCTTGTAAAATTAAATATGTTTAAAATAACACGCAGAAAACTCTTCCTATTGTGCTTCACTTAGCAATTACTTATAGACTGTTATTGTACGTCTACCAGAATATATTTCTTTCTCATTTCTCGTCAATTCATTTAGCACACCCAGGGTAGTGTTAAAAACTCTAATGTTCATAATGCGTGGGACATGTTACAGAAAGACTAGATAAGTGGTCGTTCTGTAATTTAGATCACAATTCCTTAAAGGGGTTGTTCACACTTCCAAAAAGTTTTTTTTCAGTCCAGTTGTTTTCAGATTGCTCAGAAACAGAGACTTGATTCAATTTTTTTCAATGTCTTCTTTTTTTAGTTTTTCCAAAACTGAAGTTTAATGTTCCTCACTCAGATCAGTAATCCAGGTGCAGAATTTAAACTGTTACAATTTTCTACATTGATATATTGATTTTTCAGCAGCATCTGTGGAATAGCAGTGATAATTCTATCAATTATAACACATCTTTAACGGAAAACTATACCCCCAAAATGAATACTTGAGTAACAGTTTATATCAAATTAAGTGGCATATTAAAAAATCTTATCAAACTGGAACATATATTTAAGTAAATTTTGCTCTTTTACATCTCTTACCTTGAACCACCATTTCATGATGGTCTGTGTGCTGCATCAGAGATCACCTGACCAGAAATACAATAAATCTAACTGTAACAGGAAGAAGTGTGGGAAGCAAAACACAGAACTCTGTCTGTTAATTGGCTCATGTGACCTAACAAGTATAGTTTGTTTGGTATGTTCGTGTGCACCGTGAATCATAAGATCCCAGGGGGCTGCCCTTATTTTTTAAAATGGCAATTTTCTATTCATGATTACCCAATGGCACATACAAGTAAAAAAGTATATTATTATGAAAATGGTTTATTTACATGAAGCAGGGTTTTACATATGAGCTGTTTTAAGCAATATAATTTTATAGAGACCTACATTGTTTGCGGGGTATAGTTTTCCTTTAATGAAATGGGGGAGGGGGTTGCACAGCAGGGCCAAAGAAAAGAAATGTACCCCCTTCCCCCCGAGCTGCTTCAGAAAGACATAATAACGTGAAAAACAAATAGAAAATAGAAAGTTATTGAAAATGGGCCTTTACTTCTGGTGAAATATCTGAAAACAACTGAACTGAACAACCATCACTATTTATCATGCTGTAGAAAAAAAAGCTTTCAAAAACTGGAGAGAAACATTACTGGTGAGCAATTAGATTTCAACAGTTAGAAAACCAAAACAAAGACTTGATTGGTTGATATGAGCATCATCCCCCATAATGTTTTAGTCCACTTTTTACACCGAATGATTAAAAAAAAACCTAAGTCTTATACACAGGGCCATCGGGGAGGCACAGAGGGTACAGTGGCACTGGGCCCAGGCCTAAAGGGTATCCCAGCTCTTTCTGGGCCCCTCTTGACAGCATGCACGCAGAACCAGAAGTCCAGAAGCGCAGATGTCCCGAAGCCCAAAGATCCTTTAGAAATGATCTGTTATCTACTGTGTATCCTGTCTTTGAATGGCTGCCCCCATTGCTACATAGCAGCTTGTTTATATAAACTATAATAAACACAACAGTTTTACCAGTTCAGGGCAACAGTATATTATATTTTACTTTCTTTAAAACACTTTTAGTTTTTGGTGTTACTGTTCCTTTAAGTATTCACCTGCAAGTCATGTGACAACTGAATGTGAGAATTTTTATTTATATCTGATGCAAAATTTTTGGCAAATTAGGGTTTGGATCCAGTTCAGTATTCAGCTGAACATAGATGTAAAGGATTTGGCAATTCCAAAAAGCATGGACATCCTTTCTTAGGGTAGAACTACACAGACAATTTCCCCGCGATTGTGCCGGATCCGTCGCGATGCGCCAATATGCAGGGGTCAAGTTGGATAGACGGGAAACAAGGTAAGAAATACAAATGTTGGATGGTGTCGCAGCATTCATCCGAAACGACTACCAGACGCAGCATGTCGCATCGGACAAACGCTGCAACACCATCCGACGATGCTGTTGCTTACCTTGTTTTCCGTTGCATCCATCTGCGTTTTGGCACAATCGTGGGGAGATAGTCCGTGTAGTTCTACCCTAAAAATTTACTTTTAGTAGCATGTAGTTAACTGTATTCTGAGACAATCTGCAATTGTGTTTTTGAAATATTTTTTTTATTTTTGTTCTATAGCTCCAAAGCTTAGAATTTAAACTACTACTTTTTAGCAGTTTTTATGACTTTATGACAGTATTTTAACTGCCACATGCAGTTGAACTCAGGAGTATTACGCCAAATATGCATAAGAATACCAAACTATTATATACTGTCATACAGACAAAACAAAATATATATAAAGTGAATATGAATTTTAATAGCCGACAAATGTATCTGCAAGACAAAGACATTCTCTGCATTTTTGTGGCTAAAATACTCCAGAAAGTAAGGTAAACCCACAAAACTGTATATTTCAAAGGGATTGTTCACCTCTGAGTTAACTTTAAGGGGCCGATTCACTAACTTCGAGTGAAGGATTCGAAGTTAAAAAACGTTGAATTTCGAAGTTTTTTTTGGGCTACTTCGACCATCGAATGGGCTACTTCGACCTTCGACTACAACTACGACTTCGTATCGAAGGATTCAAACTAAAAATCATTCGACTATTCAACCATTCGATAGTCGAAGTACTGTCTCTTTAAAAAAAACTTCGACCCCCTAGTTCGGCATCTAAAAGCTACCGAAGTCAATGTTAGCCTATGGGGAAGGTTGAAAATGTGAATCAACAGTGCTATAATTGCACTTCTTAAAAGTACAAAAGTGAAATTCAAATTTTTATTCTTATTTGTGCAAATTGTTTTTTTCTTTTTTTTTTTTTTACATTTCCCCCTATTTGTTTTATATACGGTAATGCCCGCTACCCACAATGGAAGGGCATTTTTATGGGTAGCAACAATTACATCTACATTACAAGAAGGCAAGTGCCTATTTTTTTGCATATTGCATATTGCACATTGCTATCCCATCTCAACCTGTCAGTTAGAGTTTCTAATGCTAACAGACTACTGCTGCACAAATATGGCAGCCCCCTTATAGGGAAAAAGGGGGTAAGAAAGGTAATGTAAAAGCATCAGGCAGATACTTTTATGGCAAAATTATAAATAGCAATCAAAGATAATGTTATGATAGATATTAAAAAAGTTTATTTTCAGGTATCAGTATCTCTTTAAAGGGGTTGTTCATCCTTAAATAAACTTTTAGTATGATGCAGAGCATGCTATTCTGAGACAATTAGCAATTGGTTTTCATTTTTTATTATTTATGGTTTTTGAGTTATTTAGCTTTTTATTCAACAGCTCTCCAGGTATATAAGCAATCTGGTTGCTAGGGTCCAAATTACCCTAACAACCATGCATTAATATGAATAAGAGACTGGAATATGAATAGGAGAGGACATGAATATAAAGATAAGTAATAAAATGTAGCAATAACAATAAATTTGTAACCTTACAGAGCATTTGTTTTATAGATGGGGTTACTGCCCAAGTGTGAATTAGCCCAGTTAACATTTGATATATTGCCCTAAACAGACATCCAGGAAGCAGCCTAAATGGCTACTCTCCAGAGTAAATCTCTTGCTATTTGTAAACAGAGTCTGTTTTCATGTAATGCACAATGTCTTTGTAGTGGCGCTTTTTTTAGGCATCCTCTAGTCTACAGAAAAAAATCAACTACTACATTTACACATAGATTAAACTGTATGATTAAACATTATCGGAAACCTGTGTTACTCAACCAAATTATAGCAAAAGTACTGACTTTTTAATTGGTTCTACTGACCTATTTTTGACAAAATTTGTGTCTATAAATAAATACATTGTATTAAACATTATTTTATATATATAAATCATAAAAAGTGCAAACACAATTATTAACACTCAAGAGTTTTGGTACTGAATTTTATATATATATATATATATATATATATATATATATATATATATATATATATATATATATATATATATATTTATATTATATTATATTGTATGATACTGAAAACAAAAAGGTAAGAGAAGACCACACCCAAAGTGTAAACAATAGTTTCAAAACTTGGTGAAAGGTACTTACGAGAGGTTCCAACTATCTATATCAAAATAAACTTGGTGCCACTGCTATCTGAGCAGCTCTCTCACGAGACTACTTGATTGCAGTATTTTACTCTGAAGTTTATAGTGAATTGAAATTACCAATGATTAGTTTTCCCATGTAATAACTTTCATGGATATGCAGTAAAGAATTGGTTGCTGTGATCATATAGCACAAACAATGTCGGACTGGCCCACCGAGATACCAGGAAAACTCCTGGTGGGCCCAGGTGTCAGAGGGCCCTCATGCTGCTAAACTTTTGGTTTATTTCATGCCCATTCCCTATTTCTATGAGAACAAAGAGGCTAAATAGATGGAATAATTGATTATAGTATAAAGAAAACAAACTAGGAGAATAGAGGTTGATTGAGGAGATTAAGAATATTAGTACCGAGAGTGGACCCTGGTCTAAGGTTTTTGGGTGGGCCCCTGGTGTCCCAGTCTGACACTGAGCACAAACTACAAACCGTATTTAGAAACATACTTGCAACATTATCAATGTGTTTATACAAGGTGACGCAAACAGGAAAAAAAATTGACTTTTATAAACAAGAGATTTAAATATCATGTAAAAAAAACAGTTATGTACAAGAGAGTAGGAGGAGGCAGCAAGTGGAGCAGAAACATACATCTACTGTAAATTCCATTATAATCCAAACAGTGCAGCTAACTCTGCCTGGAGATGTGTAGGTTACCAAACAATACCCAGGCACATATGTATTTGATGACCATTTATTTTGTGAATCCAAATTATTTATTAGAAATGGTATGTACCACTGTGTGCACTAACTCATTCCACCAGTAATTTTACCCAAGGGAAGGCACCAGTCAATGCGGATGATAAGTAAGATCATCAGTGATGAAAACTGACTGTAAGGCTTTTTCTGTCTTTGCTGCCTTAATTCACCCCACTAGCTTCAATATGTTATTTAAGAGAGAAGGAAAGGTACGGAATCATTTTATTGCCAATAGATTAGCTGCAATAGTGCAAGCTAGAATACTATATTTATTCTGTAGAATGTTTTACCACACCTGAGTAAAAAGCTCTAGAAGCTCTCTGTCTGTTTAGGATAGCAGCTGCAGTATTAGCTTGGTGTGACATCACTTCCTGCCTGAGTCTCACTTATAGCTCTGGGCTCAGATTACAGCAGAGAAGGGGGGGGAGAGGAGCAAACTGAGCATGCTCACGCCTGGGGCAAGGAGGTTTAAGATGAAGGTAAGAAGTCTGATACAGAAGCACAATAGAAGGAAAGAAATGCTGTGTTTCTTTGGAGAGAGCAGCATTACTTTGAGAGTTTACTGGTGTATATATAGGTGGACCTTTCTGATAAAGCTTACTTAGTTTTAACCCTTCCTTTTCCTTTAATGGAATGGTGTAAAAAATATGACATAATTTAGGGATGAAAAAACACAGCTGTATATGTAATAAGTTTACATTACATATTTCTAAACAATTGCGTGATGATGGACTCTGTAGACAGAGCTGTATAAGTACACTGTCTATACAAGATCCCTATCCTTGTGTTTGTGTAAATCTTCTCATTATGGTCGCACACACTACTCACTCTCAGACAATAAGACTACAGCACACATGCTATTTGACCAGGTGGAACTCAAGGATAATGGAACAGTGTATAGTTTAATTTGTTTGTACAATGAATGCTGTTAATGCAAAAAAAAAAAAAACATTCTGAAGTTCATATACAAGTGTGCTGCTTTTGTGGCAGGTGGGTGGACAGATGTCCATGAAGACATTACGTTTAAAAATACAGAATAATCTTTTTTAAGGGTGAATAGTATGAATTGTTTAATTTTCCAACAATACAGTATGTTCACAAATATTTTTGTTTTCCATTTCATGCCGAATCTTCCAAAAAAGAATCATCCAAATACCAAACTAAAACTGAACAAAAATTTACACATTCCAATTTTAGCAGAATCAACTATTTTTCATCATCTGTTGCCTTCAGTCTGGGATTTTAATAATAAGCCTAAAAATAAGTATAATTAGCTATTATTATATTTAGGGCTGGCAAGTTCTATGGTTATTTGTATACAGTATGTATTGCTATTGAAAGCAGTGTTTGTCTGCCCCTCTATTCTCTGCCCTGGTGGCTCTGGCTTTTGAAACCGTGTAACACAAACCAAAAAATTAACAGCCAGGAATTAAGCAAATTCTTTTAATAGCAAATTCATTTATAAATAAATTGTAAAGCACTAACATTTTTTCTAAATTCATAGTGGAAAGTTGCTTATCGTCTTTTATTTTATTAGGCAAAAAAAAATTTTTTTTGGTTGACATGGCTGCTGCATCATCTGAAATAAAGCACTCAATAGCATATTCAATATGAATCCAAGGACAGCACAATTACTGTATGTGGATAAGCTATGTTTCCCCATGTGGAGAAAGAAGAGTCGACTGAACTAGCACCACCACCACCCCAGGGTAAACACACATACATGGGAAGCATTATCTGATAGGAGTATTTAGATTGCCAATGCTTTCCTGAGCACAGCGTCAGTCAAAACATCCCATGTACAGTAGTCTTATACAATTTCAAATGGAGAAATACTGTCCAACACACATCCACAATTGGCTTTTAATTAAGTAGTGACAAGCAACATTTTTCACCAGGTAATTCCCATAGACTCCAATGTGTCCAATTTGTTGCACATCAAAAAAAAATTGTCGCTTATTGACTTCAATGCAGTTGGCAATTTTTTTGCTGTTTCATGAATTTACAGCAAAGTGAAACAGGTCAGGAAAACTTGGACATTGTGTCTAAATTATCTACTGAAATGTTTTTAATTCCCAAAGTGAATTCTAAGGGCAGATACAGGAAAACTGTAAGGGAAACCATAGCATGCCAACCTTTGTTCTGTTACTGTATGACAATGCTTCACAGAGCTGTTTGCAGACCTAAAGGAAAACTATAGCCCCAAAATGAATACTTAAAGCGGACCTGTCACCTACACATAAAAAGCTGTATAATGAAAGTCCTTTGCAAATTAAAAATGGAACACAAATTCTGTTTTTCATTAAAAAAACAATTAAAGGTGTTTAAATATCTGAGTAGTCAATCAAATATTATCTGCCCTACCTCTATGCCTGAGGCATACAGGTGGAGCAGTCAATTACTTTCGCTTTCCATTCAGCAATTCCTACATGTCACTGCACTCCCCACATTTCCCCTTTCCTCCTCAGTCTTAATAATTATGTAGGGCACTGCACATGGGCATTAGGTCCCTATTCTGTTGCATACAAAAGATTTTGGGGTGATACACAATTGTCTTAATAAGTGTCCACAAAATGGCTTGCTGTGACTGTGTAATTCCAGAACAGTGTAATATAGTGTAAGTGTAGAGTTTATTTTGCTCAACTAACATGATAGAAAATAATTTGGAATTATTTATTATGGTGACAGGTCCGCAAATGACAGTTTATATCATATTAAGTGGCATATTAAATCATTGTACCAAACTATATATATATATATATATATATATATATATTATATATGCATTTTTATATATATATATATATATATATATTAAATATTGCCCTTTTAATTTCTATGATACGTTGTATAAATACAATTATCCTTCAATGTTCAAGACCCTTAAAGTGGACCTGTCACCCAGACACAAAAATCTGTATAATAAAAGTCCTTTTCAAATTAAACATGAAATCCAATTTAAATTTTTTATTAAAGCATTCATAGTGTTGTAAGCTCATTTAAAAATCTCAGCTGTCAATCAAATATTGTCTGCCACTCCTCTATGCCAGTGGCATAGAGGCGGGGCAGACAATTACTTTCACTTTCCATTCAGAACTTCCTAGATGTCACTGCTCTCCACACATTCCCCCGTTCTCTTTACCATTTAATTGTGTAGCCAGGGCATGGGGATGGACATCGGGTCCCCCATTCTGGTGCACAAATAAGATTCTGAGATGATACAAGGCTTGTCTTGATAACAATGTCCACAACATGGCTGCTGCCTGCTTGCTATAATTTTGAAATCCCAGACTGAAGGAAGCAAGATTCAAATAATTTATATAGTGTAATTAAAGTTTATTTTGCTTGACTAATGTGATAAAATAGGATTTTGAATAATTTTTTTGGGTGACGGGTCCCCTTTAAATCACTTCCAGAGAAATGGAGCCTTCACAATATTCCATCGATGAATCTATACATTTAGTTAAAATGACACTTTTACCAAAACTCACCTTTTCTGGAAACTAACAGTGCCTATACTGATGAGAGCCCTACACTAATTTGAGCGCCATATCATCTGCTTTGTCTGGGGTGGCAAATTTTCCAGATTAAGTAAATACACAATGTGTCGCCCAAGGAATCACAGAGGTTTGGGCTTGCCTAACCTCCAGAATTGTTTCTCCTCCTACTCTCCAGCAGCCTTAGTTTGGTGTTTATCTTCCAGCAGACCCTCTCAAGCCAGTCCTTGCCTTCAGTTAACCCTAAAGATTTGGAACTCTTATAACCAACCTTTAGCATTACTCTCTAATTATACACTTGCAGCTCCTCTACTGGACAAACCTTTCCTTCCCCTGGGAAAACTCTGGAACTTTTCATTGGTGGTCACAAAAACATTTATGCTATTAGTTATTTATTCTGAGAATGTGGATCCTATGCTGCACAAGATTTTACTGAATTACATTCATTACTCCATGTGGAACAGTTTTGCCTGTCCCAACTTTTACACTTTGTCAATTTCCAATGGGGCCTACAACAGCAAAAGGATAAATCAGAAATACCCTTTGGAAGTTAATCCGTGTCCTAAGCTCCTCTGAATTGTTTTCTTTCTATATAGTGACTTGTATATACGAATTCCCCCTTAGGGAATTGACTTATGCAGCCACTTGGCATTCAGATTTGCAAAGTGAGCTACGAGAATTGGCAAACTATCTGGATGACTGTTAAGTAATTCACATGTAATGCTTCACTTGTGTAAACTAACTATAAACTTCTTCTCAGATGGTATTCAGTTCCAGCACGCATAGCTAAATTTGGCCCACGGCTGACCCAAGATGTTTTTGCTGTTGCGGCCATAAAGGCACCATGTTTCATGTGTGGTGGTTGTCTCCTTATGTTCAGAGATACTGGATCATGGTTTACACTATTTATTCATCATTCATTATATCATTTTTATTTCTTATAGTTTTTTATAGTCTTTTACTACTGACTCTTCCCAGATTTCAAATGGGGCTCTCTGAGGCTACAACTTTATTGAAATTGCTACTTTTTACTACTTATCATCCAATTCAGCCTCTCCCCTAATCATTTTCCATTCTCTCATTCAAACCACTGTCTGGTTATTAAGATATTTTGAACCCTAGCAATTATATCTGCTGAAATTCCAAACTAGAGAGCTCCTAAACATAAAGCTAAACAATTGAAAAACCACAGAAATTAATAAGTGAAGACCAATTGCAAAAAGTATCAGGATGTCAAGTTCTACATCATATAAATAGTTACTTTTAATGTGAACAACCTCTTTAAAATAAATTACATTTATAGAAATAAGACAGATTAGTATTCTGACATCCAACCTATATAGTCCCAGATGTTTTTGAACACCCAGCCAAAGGGTGAGGGCTAGGACTTGTTTAACTGCAAATCCCTGCTTTGGGTGCTGGAAGTGCATGTAGTATTTTACCAACAGTTGTAGGGGGTGACCATGTACTATTTGAAATATTGTGTTAAAATACTTATTTTTACATTTCCTACTAACACAGCAACTAAAGTCAGAAGAGCTGCTTGTTGTTTTCTGTCATTCACAACATCTTAGACTCATTTGTACCACAAGAAGTACCACAAACACATGGAAAATGTTGATAAATCTTCAGAGTAAATGAGTTCCTAAATATTCTTTGGAGGTCAATGAGCAAGTTGAATGGAGCCGTGTTCTGAATTGAATGAGTCATTTAATTTTCTGCACCATCATATCTATCATTTTCAACCTGCTGCCAGGAACTTCTTTTCTTTGACATTTATTTTCCTGTTGTTCTGGAGGTCCCCATACCACAAACTTCTATGTTTGCTACTGTCTATGTTTTCATACTTGTACAGGAAAAAGTCAATGTGCACACTACCACACAAAATATATATTATAAAAACAAATTGTTCACCTGATACCAGTTATAAACCACAGAAATACAGAACCTGGATTGAGTGAGAGGATAGGGTTAATACAGGTACTTGCAGGGCCGCCATCAGGGGGGGACAGGGGGGACAAGCGTACCGGGCCCGGGCATGAAGGGGGGCCCGGCAGCGCTGCATTTTTTTGAAGATCCGGGCCCCCCTTACGAGCGCCCGAGCCGTACGTCTTGCCTCTTCAGTGCCGAATGCGGAAGTGCCGAGAAGCCGATGCGACGAAAAGACCCGAAGTCACGGAAAAAGCCGAAGTCCCGAAGTCACGAAGCGCCGAAAAGACCCGAAGTCACGAAAACAGCCGAAGCCGAAGTCCTGAAGCAGCGCAAAGACCCGAAGTCACGAAAACAGCCGAAGCCGAAGTCCTGAAGCGGTGAAAAGACCCGAAGTCACGAAAGGAGGCGAAGTTGAAGTACTGAAGCCATGAGTTCAATTCTACTGAACACCAGTTTGTGTTTTTTTTTTTTTTAATCCCCTGGCCACCAATGTATTATTTTAATATTCTATAGGCCCCTGCCACCAATCTTTTTTTTAAAACTTTTGTTTTTGGGGCCCCAATTTTTTTTTAACTCGTAAGGGGCCCCTTGCCACCATTGGTTTTTTTTGGGTTTTTTTTTTAAAAAAAAATTAATTTTCTTTTTGGTGGCCCCAAATTTTTTTAACTTGTAAGGGGGCCCCTGCCACCAGTTTTTTTTTTTTTTCAAAAAAAAATTATTTTTTTTTTAAATTTTTTTTGGGGCCCCAATTTGTTTTTAACTTGTAAGGGGGCCCCTGCCACCATTTTTTTTTTTTTTCAAAAAAATTTTTTTTTCTCCAAATTTTTTTTTGGGGCCCCAATTTGTTTTTAACTTATAAGGGGGCCCCTGCCGCCAATGTTTTTTTTTTTTTTCAAAAAAAAATTAATTTTTTTTCAAATTTTTTTTTGGGGCCCCAATTTGTTTTTAACTTATAAGGGGGCCCCTGCCGCCAATGTTTTTTTTTTTTTCATAAAAAAATTATTTTTTTTTCAAATTTTTTTTTGGGGCCCCAATTTGTTTTTAACTTATAAGGGGGCCCCTGCCGCCAATGTTTTTTTTTTTTTTCAAAAAAAAATTAATTTTTTTTCAAATTTTTTTTTGGGGCCCCAATTTGTTTTTAACTTATAAGGGGGCCCCTGCCGCCAATGTTTTTTTTTTTTCAAAAAAAAATTAATTTTTTTTCAAATTTTTTTTTTGGGGCCCCAATTTGTTTTTAACTTAGAAGGGGGCCCCTGCCACCAATGTTTGTTTATTTTTTAGTTTTTTTTACATTTTTTTTTGTTGGGGCCCCAAGTTTTTTTTAACAGGGGGCCCCTGCCACCAATGTTTTTAAAAAAAAAAAAATTTTAATTTTTTTTTTTTGGGGCCCCAATTTTTTTTATAAGGGGGCCCTGACCATCAATAGCTTTTTACAACTTGTGTGGGGGGGGGGTTACTTTTTTAGCGCTGATGTCTGTGTGGTCTTTTAACTGCGATGTGGGCGGGATATGGGGCGGAGCTTGGTCGTCAGTGTGGGCGGGGCCCAGGGGGCCCCAAAAATTTTGTTGTACGGGGCCCCGTGATTTCTAATGGCGGCCCTGGGTACTTGTGGCGCTGCAGTTGGCATACAAAGTATTCCAGGGGGGCTCAATAGCATATGGGCAATTTCCTTCACCCCAACAAATACTGAGCGAATGAGGCCGATTTTATAGGGATTCTGTCATGATTTTTATGATGTAGTTTATATTTCTAAATTACACTGTTTACACTGCAAATAATTCACTCTACAATATAAAATTTAATTCCTGAACCAGCAAGTGTATTTTTTTAGTTGTAATATTGGTGTAGGCAGCCATCTCAGGTCATTTTGTCTGGTCATGTGCTTTCAGAAAGAGCCAGCACTTTAGGATGGAACTGCTTTCTGGCAGGTTGTTGTTTCTCCTACTCAATGTAACTGAATGTGTCGCAGTGGGACCTGGATTTTACTATTGAGTGTTGTTCTTGGATCTACCAGGCAGCTGTTATATTGTGTTAGGGAGCTGTTATCTGGTTACCTTCCCATTGTTCTGTTGTTAGGCTGCTGGGGTGGAGGGGAGGGAGGGTGGTGATATCACTCCAACTTGCAGTACAGCCGTAAAGAGTGACTGAAGTTTATCAGAGCAAAAGTCACATGACTGGGGGCAGCTGGGAAACTGACAATATGTCTAGCCCTATTTCAGATATCAAAATTAAATATAAAAAAAATCTGTTTGCTCTTTTGAGAAACGGATTTCAGTGCAGAACTCTGCTGGAGCAGCACTATTAAGGGCAGAGACACACGTGGAGAGTCATTGCCTGGCAACAACTCACCTCTTCTTCGGGCGACTAGTCTCCCCGAACTGCCTCCCCGCCGGCTAGAATCTAAATCGCCTCGTGAGGCAACTTCGGGGTTTTAGATTCTAGTAGACGGGGAGGCAGTTCAGGGAGATTAGTCGCCCGAAGAAGAGGTGATTTGGCGATGGGCAACTAAATCTCCCCGAATCTTATCGTCTGTCTCTGCCCTAACTGATGTATTTTGAAAAAAAAAAAAATTTCTCATGACAGTATCCCTAAAACTGTCTCACACAGTCCCTGTTGAAATGATTAAACATGCAATGTTTCAGGTGCTGTGGCCCTACATGCCCAGCTATTCACGTGAGACCTTGCTGCCCTGGTACCCTCAAGTCTATTAGGGTCAGGCCACACGAGCAGATTCGGGGAGATTAGTCGCCCCATCGACAAATCTCCTCTTCTTCGGGGCGCCATTCTCCCCCAACTGCCTTCCCCTGCCCTCCGCCGGCTAAAATGAAAATCGCCTGGGGCAAGCCACACGCAGCGCTTTGTTTTCTGAAGTTGCCTCACAAGGAAACTTCGGGCGACTTCAGAAAATGAAGCAGCGCGTGCACCTTGCTGCAGGCAATTTTCATTCTAGCCGAGGAGATTTGTCGTTGGGGCAACTAATCTCCCCAAATCTGCTGTTGTGGCCAGACCATTAGGGCCCATTAGCAGAGCCCCTGCATTACATTCCTGACAGGGTACATGGCATTGGCTCTACTACTCGCTTATACAAGTGACAGCAGGTCCAGGCAGGAAAGCGAGGGAGAAGCAGCAGTAAGTAGCACACGCTACACGCTCCCTAAGCTCTCCTCTACATAAGCAAATAAAAGGTGAGTGAATATGCAAAGGTTACAGTAGACAAAGTAAGGGCACGAAAGAAAGTGCACCGAGCCTGCCAGCCGTGGCTGTATATTAGTTCCAGCCATTATCACGAGTGTTCCTTATTACATTCAAATGTCTACGCCACATGACAGATACAGCAGCGCCACAAGGATCACTACGCGTGACATTAGCAACAGGATGCGGCGCAGCTTCCCTTACCAGAAGAAGAGTTTGGAGCAGAAGTTAGCATTCTGCGCGGGGTTCGCTTTTCCTCCCTGCTTCGGCACCGGCTGCATTCTCTTTGCTTTAGAGTAATCCACTACACATGAGGGGAGCCAGGCACAGAGCCCAGAGAAGCGCTAACAGCCCCCGTCACCCACTCAACACTTCCACTGCCCCAGCGCTCAGGAACAGCAGTAACACAAGGCTTTACCCACCACGGCTCCGCCTACCCTTGCATGCTACAATCTGGTTGGCTGTCGGCTTCTTGCTGCTCTGCTTATACAGTAGTGCCTCTTCGCGTCAGAGGAGATTGGTTAGTAGGCGGGGCGTGGTTTGTTTAAAGACTCAGTGCCATGTGGGCCCGGACACAAGTTTACAGAATTGTTGATTGTAGAAGGTCAGTTTCTCTGTCCGTAGTTCGTTCGTTATAAACTAAAAAGCACATGTGCTTCGGCAGCAATTTTGTACAAGTCAAATCAACCTGAACTGCTTTTACATGTGTTCCAGTTTTAGACTATCGTGTCCCTTTTAGCAACGTCATCTTCAATCGGTAATAGCAGCAGCTCAATCAAGGGCTTTAGTTTGAAACTGCACACACACGCTGATTGGAAATGTAAGGGTAGGACTCCACGAACAATTTTGTCGCGATCCGACACTCTGCGACAAAAATAAGGTAAAGGTGGCCATACATGGGCCGATAAAAGCTGCCGACAGACCGAGTCGGCAGCTTATTGGCCCGTGTATGGGGCCCCCCGACGGGCTTCCCCGATCGAGATCTGGCCGAAAATTGGGCAGATCTCGATCAGATGGGACAAAAAATCCCATCGGATCGCGGCCGCATCTGTTCGTTGATGCGGTCCCGCGATCCGACCGCCCGTTCCCATTTGTTACCTCAAGGTGGGCATATTGGAGAGAGATCCGATCGCTTGGCAACATCACCAAACGAGCGGATCTCTCCGTATATGGCCAACTTAAGAGATAGAATTGTCGCATGGTGTCGCAGCGTTGATCCGACGCAACTGTTGGATGCAGACGCAGCGTGCAGTCCTACCCTTATAGGAAACAGTGTGGCCTTGCTGCATGAACTTCCTAGAGTCAGGGTTGGACTAGGGGGCCCGGGGCCCACTAGGGCCGCTGCCTAGGGCCCCCCTCCGGGCCCCTACCCCCTATTGTGACGCGCCAAGCCGACTCGGCACGCATGTATAAAAGCCTGTATAAAAGCGAGCGTGCATGTTTAAAAGCTGGAGTGCATGCGCTAACTGCGTCACTCAGCGCGCATTTAGCACTGCGCGGAGCAGGAAAACAGTTTTTGGGTACAAACCGGAGAGGGGTGTCTGGCCCGGTGGGGGTCCATGAGGGTCGGGGGCCCACCGGGTTTTTTCCTGGTATCCCGTCGGGCCAGTCCGACCCTGCCTAGAGTTTTGATGTCCACACATTTATTTTGTGCTCTCACACATTGTGACTGCTGGAATAAGGCCAAACACTCCTTTATACTATCACCTTGTATGCATCTGTTGCTAATATATACATAAAACCCAAGAACCATGGATATCTTGTAAATGATATTTATAAACCATGCTTGGAGAAGATATCAGTTATAATCATTGTGAAGTGATGTCATTTGTGCCACATGACTCCCTGTGTGTATTATCATAAATAATGGACCCCCAGTGTGATTGGTACTTAGTCACTATATATGAAAATACAGAGCTACAAACAGTACGTGCTATATGTGCTTAGATACTTGCCCCTAAATTGTAAGGCCAAGTGACTTTCAGAACAAAAGTGTCACAGTGTTAATTAGATATGACTGAAATTGAGGACAAGATACTCCCCCCCCCCAGCTCTGCAGCCTGGTTTCACAACATCCATATCTACATCCACATCTCCAGCAGCATTTCCAGTTTTTTTTATAGATAGGTACCCAGTAGTGATGTGTGGGCCAGCCCAATACACGCAGGTCTTGCGGGTTCAGGCCGACCAGGCTCCCCCATTTGCGGGTCGCAAATGACTGACACTGCTGGTTTCTGACTTCTGGGTTTATAGACTTGCGCCTGCTAACCTCGCTCATTTTGTGACGTCATCAGTGGGTTGGGTCAGCGCAGATCTATAAAAGGAAGGGAGAAGTCAGGCGCAGGCAGAGGAAGGTCGGGTCGGGGAAAACCCGATCCGCACATCACTAGCACCCAGGGGCATAAATATAGAGTAAGCAGACCCTGCAGCTGTGGGGAGGGGGGGTAAGGAGGTATAGGGGGCCCAAAGGGCCCTAAATAATGAGCAATTTCAAAATGTATTGGTAAAAAAGTACAACATCTGTATATTGTAGGGGCCCTAGAATTAATTTGCTGTGGGTTCCCTGTAATATCTATTTACCCCCCCTGTAGGTACCCCTAAATCTCCTAAAAGCTTCCGCACTAGGCTCGGGTGCCTACATTTAATACAGGCCTGGCCTTAAACCTTTCATGAGACATCTGAGCAGAGTAAACAAAATCAACACTAGAAAGGTACTACTCAAGTCAATACCAACTTAAAGGGATACTGTCATGGGAAAAAAAAAATTTTTCAAAATGAATCAGTTAATAGTGCTGCTCCAGCAGAATTCTGCACTGAAATCCATTTCTCAAAAGAGGAAACAGATTTTTTTATATTCAATTTTGAAATCTGACATGGGGCTAGACATTTTGTCAATTTCCCAGCTGCCCCTAGTCATGTGACTTGTGCCTGCACTTCAGGAGAGAAATGCTTTCTGGCAGGCTGCTGTTTTTCCTTCTCAATGTAACTGAATGTGTCTCAGTGGGACATGGGTTTTTACTATTGAGTGTTGTTCTTAGATCTACCAGGCAGCTGTTATCTTGTGTTAGGGAGCTGTTATCTGGTTACTTTCCCATTGTTCTTTTGTTTGGCTGCTGCTGATGAAAGGGAGGAGGGTGATATCACTCCAACTTGCAGTACAGCAGTAAAGAGTGCTTGAAGTTTATCAGAGCACAAGTCACATGACTTGGGGCAGCTGGGAAATTGACAAAATGTCTAGCCCCATGTCAGATTTCAAAATTGAATATAAAAAAATCTGTTTGCTCTTTTGAGAAATGGATTTCAGTGCAGAATTATGCTGGAGCAGCACTATTAACTGATTCATTTTGAAAAAATTTTTTTTCCCATGACAGTATCCCTTTAACTATTGAAAAAATTATGTTATGTATAAAATATGTTAGAAAAAAGGTTTACATATATCTTTTACTTCACATGATTTTTTTTAAAATATACAATACCAGGCAAAAATAAAGCTATGAAAGGTAGGGGGAGTGGATGGGGAGAGGTAGGTGGGGTAAGTGAATTGCTAGGCCAGAAGCTTTATTCTCAGACAAAGACACACAGAGGGAAGGATGGGGGAAGGAGAGCGAACGTAGTCCTCTGATACAGTATAATAAGCAGGCTGTGACAGTCCTGGATAGACAGCCTTTCCTTCCTCACAATGAGGTGATTCCTGGTAAAACTCAAAACATTCTTAACACAGTTCATAAGGCACCAGGTTTCTTGAATCACCCTTTCAGTAACAGTGAAACAGTCCATAACAGACCTCATATTACCATATTATAACTGCAGGACAGACAGGAATGCTATTGTTGTTTCACTGGCCTAAGGGCTAGTCCACACGGGGAGATATCGACGCGTTTGCGGTCGCGGCGACCGCAAACGCGTCGCTATCTCCCCGTGTGGAATAGCCCAAATATGTCAGATCTATTTGGATGCCGTTGTATACAGGGATTTGACTAGTTCGTCACATAGGCGGAAGGTTATTTTGCGGTCGATGCCACTTATAACCCCCAAAACATATTGCAGGATAAATGAATGTAAAATACCTCCCAAAATACCTTGCAGGATAAATACAGTGCCAGTGTCATCCACTTCTCCTCACTGACATTAGAAAACAAAAACACAAGAGACTGCGAAGCTTCAATTTTACCTATTACCAATTTTGTTGGTTGCAAACTGCTGCTTGGTTGCTAGGCTAATTAAGACCTAGCAATCAAATGGCAGCTACACAAAAAGGAAGTTAATAATCAAAAAAACAGAAATAATAAAGAGCCATTGCTACTTTCTTAAACTATCACTGTTGATAACATAACATACTCAAGAGATTTAATGTCAACTGCTTCACATTCCAAACAGTTCTTTCAGTTGAGTCAGTATTAGACAGTACACCGGAAATAAAAACGTTTTTTTTAAATTTCTTTCTATTTTTTTATTGTTAGTAACTGAAATAATATTACATTTTTCAACCTTCTTGTGTCTCCCTGGAGCAGCTTTAGTTTGTACATTTTTTGTTACATTAGTTGATACATTTCTAAGCTAATACCTGTATTTATTTCATGAAAGGCAGAAGTTGTTATAACTTTCCTTTCTCTACAGCAAGTCTGTTTAATATCTTTTCTTATGAGTGGGGGTTGTGCATCCTATCTTTGGTATGCACATCACAGAACCTTTTCAGGTGAGGCAGAAAACTGCTTAATCCTCTGGCCAAAGGTTATGTAGCTGACTGAGCCCAAGATAGCACCCAAAGTCTGATGAACATCTGCACTTTTTTGCTCCTACACCCTAGCCGGTTGGGCATTGGCAGTGAATAATTTTTTGTATTCCAGTTTATAGCCTGGATGGAGGTAGGGTTGCCACCTTTTATAAAAAATTTTACCGGCTGCTGCGGGCAGGGCCTCAAATTGGCGGGGCGTGACGTCAAAAGGGGCGGGACGTGACATCAAAAGGGGGCGGGGCCACTCGACGGAGACCCGCGGACGATAGAAGAGGAAAAAAAAAGGTAAGTTTCAAGGGGATTGGGGGCAGGCCGAGGGCTCCTTTTGATCGTATTACAAATTTACCGGCAGCTACATTGCCGGTAAATTTGTAATACTGGCCCCGGCCTTGGCAGGTATTTTACCGGCTAGGCCGGTAAAATACCGGCTGGGTGGCAACCCTAGATGGAGGGAAGGCTAAAGGGACCCACCTAGCCTTGTGTGGAAGGGTGTCTGAAGACCTTTGATTCCTGCAGGCCTTTTGCCTTTTGGCCAGGGTGTTCAGGGACATAGGGGCCATCCCTGAAGGCAGGCCTCAAGATTCCAGGTAACTTTGTGCCTCTTTGCCAGGTGACCCTGGAGTTTTACAGTCTTTTATTGGCACTTGAAAGAATGTAGCACCTTGGGCTACAATGCAAAAAAAAAAACCAGTCTGTCTTGGATAGTTTTCATAGCCCTTAGTTTGGAAAATCGACCAGTATTTTATGTGGCTTCTAGACCTTTCCCATAATAGCATATCTCCCTGTGGACTGTAGCAAATGACAAGTTATGAAATAGCGTCAGTACAGTGCACTTGTAAAGACTGTTGCAAAATTTATTAGCAACAGTCTTAACATTAGCAAGTCTCTCAAGTTATATAAAGGAAGAGTTACATTAAAAAATGAAATTATTTTAAAGTAATAAACATATAATATAGTGTTACCCTACACTGGTAAAACTGTTGTGTTTACTTCAGAAACACAACTTTTGTTTATATAAATATGCTGCTGTGTAGCCAGGGGAGCAACCATTCAAAGGAGAAAGGTTCAGGTTACACAGCAGATAGCAGATAAGCTCTGTAGAACATAATGATGTTATTTGCTATCCACTATTTAACCTGTGCCATATAGCCTTTTTTCCATTTTCTCCATTGCTACACAGCAGCTTGTTTATATAAATGATAGTAGTGTTTATGAAACAAACAGATCAGCTTTACCAGTGCAGGGCAACATTACATTACATTTTTCTTTAAAATATTTTTTTGTGTTACTGTTTCTTTAAGAAGCAGTTTTTTGTGTGTAATTATTACAACAGGATGGCATGTAGCAGAAAGCAATTCATATGTAGCAAGCTTTTTTTCTGTCAGAAGAGAAGTGACAAGAAATGCTAAAACTTCTTATATGAACATGAAAATGTTATTTCAACAAATAAAACTACATCCACTTCGGTTGAAACAGTTGCTTTATCACATTTTAAATGGATCATATAGGGAAAATGTACCCCCTATTATGTGCTACATGCTGGAAGTGATGCCCTTATTTTTCACTTGACACAGCCCCCTCCCCATGCTCCTTACTCATTGGGGAAAGTTGCTTTACTGATCTGAGTTGGGTACCTTCACCATGAGAGGGTTTGCAGATGATACATGCACAGATGTGTGATTGTTCTGCGAGTGTGATACAGTTATATGATACAGTTATATGTACCTAGACTTGCTTGTTGTCCTTCAGTTACATCTTCTTTTCAATATTGCTGTTTTCTTTAAACAACTTTTTAAATGGTTCTGGGAACTAGTATAACGAGTAGTACTTCACAAGAGATTTGTTATTGCATAATGTAAATGTTATATTGTTACTTTTTATTACTTGTCTTTCAGCCCCTCTCCTATTCATATTCCAGCCTGTCATTCATGAATGGTTACTAGGATGACTTGGATCCTAGCAAAAAGCTTAATAATTTAAAAATCACAACAAATGAAAAATGAAGACCAAAGAGTCTGAAGGGCAAGCGATGGACATTCCCATTTTAGAAGCATTATTTTCCTAAAACTAGTGTCAGGGGGTGTTTATCCTGTAAATATCAATGGACCCTCTGTCTAGTTTTGTCTAATAGCACTAATACACTTGGCCAATGACCCCAAGTAACCCTTACACACAAATACCCAGCATATTTTGTCTCAGGGGCTTAATCTCTGTTGTTGGAGTCATTTTAGGCCTAAATAGGGAAAGGTTAAAGGATCAGTAACATATTTTAACATTTTTTCTAACAGGATTATCAATGTATACAACAAGCCTGTTAGTGCTTGCTTACTAGTAGCAACTGTCCAGTGTTCTTACCAAGATAACTATTAATTTCCAAATTTCAGATTTCTGATTTACTTTAGTAGGGCAGGGTAGTTAAAGTAATGTGCTGATGGTAGCTTGAAAAGAGTAGTAATAATACTGTAATGATAGTAATACATTTAATAATGTAAATGTAATAAAAGTAATAATGGAAGTAATAATAATGTAAATTAATGTTGAGATAATTCCCCATCAGACTGGGCTTTAAGCATTCTGGGAGTTGTAGGAATGCAACTTTTTTTAAAAAAAAATAATAATAATAATTACAGTTTCATACTGTACTTGTATTACTTTGATCATCTAGACAACAAAATAATACTATAAGGGCTCTTACAGATGAGAGTTTTTACCTGCGCTCCCCTGTGTTCCATTTTCATGCGTTCAGCAGCAGGGGAGCGCAGGAGTAGACGCACTGAATTCTTTTCTGTACTCACAGAGACGCATGTAAGCGCCGAACGGAGTTTGAGACGCAGCGTGTTGCATTTTACCTGCGTTCGACGCTTACATGCATCTACAGCCACATTGAAAAGAATTCAGTGCAGCTACTCCTGGGCTCCCCTGTGGCTGAACGCATGAAACCGGAACTTAGAGGAGTGCAGGTAAAAATGCTCGTCTGTAAGAGCCCTAAATGCTTTCTCACTAAGGGCTAATTAAGTAAAGGGTGCAAATTCCCATAAAATACGTGCATTCAGCAATACCTCCAAAAATAATTCACCCATAATTTTAGAACTCAATCATAGGGAAAACCAAACTCACAGTATGCTGTATAGCTAAATAGCCCAGCCACAGATAGTCATCAGCAGTATTTTAGGGTTTTCTGTGCTAGTTGGATATTCGTGATACATAATAAAAGTGAAGTTTTATTTTGCCCACTTTTACCATTTTTTTTGCCTTTTGTACACTTCCAACAATACACTAATCACCGGTAGTAGGTACTGGTAGTACAGTTGGGACCTATTTTTCCTTTCTACATTTATTTTATGGCAAACCTACAACAATGGTAACCCTATATATGATTAGGATATTTGTTTCCCTGATGTAGAAGTAGTGGGAGAATTTAAATTAACTCTTGCCTGGTGGTGTCTATTTCCCCATTTGATCAGACAGTATTCCCTGAATGTATTTCAAGCCTTTAGGTCTATTTAATACATATCTACCTGTGGTATAAATATCATCCATATTTAACTGTCAATAACTCTTCTATCAACCCAATCCACAACCTGAACAGAAGGGGAATGTGCTAATAACTGGTAACATTTCTAAGCCTGAAGAAGAGATGTAATACGGTCACCTTAAAAACATTTTTTACTTACTCAGCCAATAAAAGGTATCACCTAGTCTCACATTACTGCAATTGTTTAGAAGGATAGTGCCCCCCCCCATGCCCATACAGTACAGGATATTTGTGGCAAATTTGTTTTTAAGTAAAATTTTAGGTCAGTGAGCTATTATACTTGTCACTAGGTTTAAGAGACCCATTATACTCATGCTACTTAATTAGATAGGGATGGATTTTCACTGTCTATATTAGTGGCAAATAAAAAGAAACATTTCAATATATTTCAAAATACCCTGTGGCACTCAACATTAACCTTAACCAGCTCACTGCACTGATTTTCAAAAACCTATGCAATATCTACCATAGTTAGCAAACCCTTTTTACAATTAAGGACTGTCTAATAAATCCATTCTTGCCATTGGTATTGACATAACTGTATTATTTGTTGTAGACTCCTATGTGTATTTTATTGCTTCAAGGTACTCAATAATGGCAAAGAGGATTGCAGGGAAGCGCCCCATCACACACATAATAGACAAGTATTTTTGATGTTTTTCACTTATCTGTGGCAAGAATAAAGTGGACAAATGGAGATACCATGGTGGATACCAGAATAACAGAAATTTTGGTTCACTATGATTGGTCTGCTTTTCATGCCAGAGGGAACCCAAAGGCTAACTACAGGAATCAGGTGAAGTGGGGCAGCTTTTTATTAAATGAGTAATAGAGGTCCAAGGTGTATTTTCAGATGCTTTTGAGCTTGTAACAGGAGAGAACTCTGTACAGCTGATTAACCAGAGCCTCAGAAGAAATTGCACAACTTTCTATTTCAAAACCCTATTATTGGGGTCATATGCAATTGACCACTGTGCAAAGAAATTGTGTTGAAAGTTATCACTGTGTCAAGGAAAAAGATAATATAAATGGGCTGTTAATGCCAGGTGTACGAGGTTTATATGATTATGCAAAGTATGATATCTATTTTTTTAACCAGAATACCTATTTAAGAGAAAAAGGGTGACCAAACTTTATGGGCACTATTGCACTATTAAAGCTAAATGACTAACATATTAAGCTTTGCGTTTGTACCATATGACCTTTTATACACTTTGAATACACTCTTAAGTATACAGTAGGCTAGGTCAGGGCAGTATTGCCCTATCATGATAGGGCGCAAAGCTTGGAGGCGCCAGGCACGTACTTCATATGCAGCCTACCCCTAGTCCGGCAAGTGTTACCTCTCTCTGAAGTGAAAATGCTTTGCGCACGACTGTGCTCGTGCGCCTTCGGCTGCTCGCGATTGTGCACGCGTGTGCACTGTTGTGCACTGCTGTGGCGGGGGTATGAAGTGGCCGTCCTTGTTGCCTGGGGCGCCCGGCACTGTACTATACCTTTAACATGAACTTCTCATGTGAAGAGTTATGCGTAAGACCTTGACCAAAGCCCTAAGAAATCCATGAGAAATCTTCTGATTATCTTCCCAGAATAAATTCAGCTCAGCCAGTAAGCAACCCATACAATTTGGTTCTGAAATCAACAAAAAGCCTCCTTTGCCCATGGCCCTGATCAGGCTCTGAAGGCAGTGGATCTGAGGGAATAGGGTTACTGGCTATATAATCAAATACAAGATTCCTCTGCACTCAACCCATTATCAATATATTTAAGACAGCGACATTTTGTGCATACTGCTACTAAAAAATGCCTTACCCTTTAAACGAAACAGGGATTGTTTGTCCATATATTGCAATATATTTAAGCTAGCCAACTACGTCAAAGTCATCCCATATCTGGCCAGTCCTACGCTCAATTTTATCTGATTCATTAAGAATTCTATTGCTTCATTATACATTTTACAAAGGGACTAAGTTTTAACTGCAACTTACTAGCTGCTTTCAAAGTAAAACTCCCAAACTTGGCTGCCCTTTTATTAGACACCAGTGGGATCACCTGACTAATAGTTGGGAAGGGTGGGAGCTACAACATGGAGCTGGTCACTGCTCCTGTATAACTATAACAAACAAGGGAAAGTTGTGCTCACCACTAATTTTTAAAACCATTAGGCAGGGGTGCAATGAGGCTGTGACCACAAAATACATATAGTCAAATACAAGAGTCCTCTGCACTCAACCCATTATGAGCACAACTTTTCCTTGTTTGTTACTGGCTATATAAGCCAGAATACTGCAGGTATTGCTATTGAAAGGTTGATTCTTGACAAGATAGCAGTAATCACGTGGCTAGGGGCTTTCTATTTCAGTTGTCCAGCTATCTCAGTTAGCCAGTCAACCAGTATAGGGCAATTGGGAGTACAGGTAAATAACATGGCAGTGCAGTACCAATTCTAGTATTGCTCCTGGACAAACTTGCATAGACACAAACATTGAACAAAGGAAAAGTACGCAATCCTGCTATTGCATAAAATCTGCTGCTGTCCACTCCTTTTCCTCACAACAGTGCATGAAGGAAGAGGATAGCAACCATTAAACAATATGCTGTTCCACTAAACCAGCTGACTGTAGCATTTGTTGCACAACTTCAGCATGGTGTGCAGTCAGATCAGTACATAAAAAATAAATTATAATGATTGCACCATAGTTATTTACCAAAGAAAACTATTACATTGATTTCTATAAAATGTAAATATTTGGAGTAATCAACCACAAATAATACACTTAATCAAATACATTCATCCTGAATGAGGAGCATGTTCTCCTTTTGCACAATAACTGAAATATGAACCCACATTATGATTATGAATAATTTATGATTTTCAATAAAGCTGTCAATGTTTACATAGTGAAGCTTTTGTATACACAGAAACAGATGTACGTGGCTAGTTAGGGCTTTTTAAAAGAACAGCAACCACCAAGAAAATTAAAGCGCTTTAAAGGATTGACAATATAATGTACTGTTGCCCTGCACTGGTAAAACTGATGTGTTTGCTTCGGAAACAAAACTAAAGTTTATATAAACAAGCTGCTGTGTAGCCATGGGGGCAGCCATTCAAACACATGATACATAGTAAATAAGAAGTTCGGAAGAATCCCACTGTATACTACAGGGATTGTCAGTCATCTGCTGCGTAACCTGTGCCTTTCCTCCTTTTTCAGCTTTGAATGACTGCCTCCATTGCTGTAACTTGTTTATATAAACTATGGTAGAGTTTTTGAAGCATAGTTGTACCAGTGCAGGGCAACAAGACATACAATTTTCTGTACTTTAAAGGGATACTGTCATGGGAAAAAAGATTTTTTTCAAAATGAATCAGTTAATAGTGCTGCTCCAGCAGAATTCTGCACTGAAATCCATTTCTCAAAAGAGCAAACAGATTTTTTTATATTCAATTTTGAAATCTGACATGGGGCTAGACATATTGTCAAGTTCCCAGCTGCCCCAAGTCATGTGACTTGTGCTCTGATAAACTTCAATCACTCTTTACTGCTGTACTGCAAGTTGGAGTGATATCACCCCCTCCCTTTTTCCCCCCAGCAGCTAAACAAAAGAACAATGGGAAGGTAACCAGATAGTTAGGGACCAGCAGCTCCCTAACACAAGATAACAGCTGCCTGGTAGATCTAAGAACAACACTCAATAGTAAAAACCCATGTCCCACTGAGACACATTCAGTTACATTGAGAAGTAAAAACAGCAGACTGCCAGAAAGCATTTCTCTCCAGAAGTGCAGGCACACGTCACATGACTTGGGGCAGTTGGGAAATTGACAAAATGTCTAGCCCCATGTCAGATTTTAAAATTAAATATAAAAAAATCTGTTTGCTCTTTTGAGAAATGGATTTCAGCACAGAATTCTGCTGGAACAACAGTATTAACTGATTCATTTTGAAATAATTTTTTTTCCCATGACAGTATCCCTTTAAAACTCTTTCATTTTTTGGTGTTACTGTTTCTTTAAAGGGGCAGTGTTTCCTCTTATTCAACATAAAGTCAATGGATAGAGTTTGTGCTGAACATACTTTAGTTCTTTTGTTTTAACAAAAGATATGTGGTTCTTGTTTTTCTTGTGCTAAACAGGGAAATTGAAGTTACTGTTTGGTCCTTGCAAGGTAAGCAGTTAGTTTACCAGTATACAGCCCCTCCCTTTCCTCTTTGTTGTGACTATTTTGTAAGAAGAAGTTAATTATGCAGTGGGATTACCTGTGCACTGGGAATCTAATTATCTATCTTGCAAGGATCAAACATGGAATAGCATCAATTTCTCTGTTTAACTCTACAAAAACAGCAGATTATTTGTGATTAAATCAAGACACAAAAAGTATGTTCAGCACAAGCCCTGTTCATTGAATTCATGTTGAAGAAGGGGGTATACTTAAAAGAAAAAAAAAACCCTTTACCAAAAAACTCCTACCCCCACCCCACATAGACCCCCTCCCTCCTCCCCCCCATCCTAGTTGCCCCCCCCCTGGGTATATGCCCCTAACTTTTTACTTACCCCTTGTGCAGAGTCACAATATCGGAGTTCACAGCAGCCATCTTCCGGCTCGTCATGTCGACTTTCCGTCCATTTCAGCGCATGCGCAGTTGACGCAAACCAATAAATTGCTCCAACTGCTCATGCTCCGCTTCGCCGGTCTCCGTCTCAGCTTACCGAAGACCCGGAAGATGGCTGTGGTGAATTCCGATGCTCTGACTCTACACCGAGGGGTAAATAAAAAGTTAGGGGCATTTCCCTGGGGGGGCATCTAGGCTTGGGGGGAGGAGGGAGGGGGTTCTATGTGGGGGATAGGGTTTTTTTGGTAAAGGGTTTGTTTCTTCTTTAAGCACATCTAACATTTTATGAAACTGTTAAACATGACTTTTATGTGGACTTATATTGCTGTCTAACAGGGATTAAAGTAAGAAAATAGTATAGTAATATGTACTAAAGGTATTGTAGGACTGAGTACATTCTATATACAGTATGTTCTCATAACTGATTCAAGAGCCCAAACCTTACTTCCTCTTCTGGAGTGTGACCTGCATAGATAAAGATTTATTAATCTAGCTAATGAGTAGACTGTCTCTGTAACTGATTATCACTTAAGATAACTGAGATTACTGAGTCACCATGATGATATGACTGTCGAAATGACACAGCTAAACTACTTCAAATGTGGTGTAGAAATCGGCAATATGAAATGAGAATAATAAAGCTATAAAAATTTATATAATCCAGCATTATACTCATGTCAATACAAAGTTACCATTTCTATCTTTTACATCTCTGAACCACTGCTCATTGCAAGCCTACATCAGAGATTTTTGGATAATAATCACAGGTCAGGGGTGGTATGTAGTACTTTATAAATATGTAAAAAAGAACTTGTGAAGTGGTAGTTCTGACTCCTCCAAATAATAGTGAACAAAACACAGTGCCTGGCATGTTTTAGTTCTTCAAATCATATATTTGTGCCAAATATATTTGTATATTTATATTTGTGACAAATTGCAATGGCAAACCTTAAAATCATCCTCATTGTGTGTTTTCATTGTGATTTAAATCTGGACTTTGAACATTACAAATGACACCTATTATCCATTGATAACAGGGTACCGCAACCAGCGGATGACCCAATTCATGTACAATGAACGTAAATAAAACATGTCAGTTTAAAAAAAAATGACACCTATATTGGAAGTCCCAATAAATCCTCTTTTCTGTTGTTTGTTACAAATGAGTGGCTGGTGTGTCAAAATGGCCCTTGACCAGAAGCACAACAGGGGGTGGGTAGCCAATCACAAGTTTGAAATTGGAGATGTTCAAAAGACAGATATTGAAGAGGTCTACCCAGTAAAATGTCCATTTTTATCTGCTTGTATTTTTTATTTGGATTAGCCATTGACTGGTTTTTAAGTTGCACCCAGCTAGGCCCCACCACTAAAACACTTTGGTGTCCTTTTATCCAGACCAGCCTTAGGAGCCATCATCTAGAAAGGGACTCTTGGCTGGTGATCACTTATTTGGAGAAGATGAATTTGGACAATGTCTTCCACAGGGAAGACTGAAAGTTGTTATTGCCACATGGAATATAAATGAATGAAAGAAAGGATCTGGATGAGACGTGTATGTTATTGGAGTACAAGAAGGTTGCCCATACAGGCGAGAATGGTAATACTGACTGTTGGTGACACTGAGACACCTTTATGTCCTGCTCTGCTCAGCAGCTCATGGTGTCCTGTACTTGTCATTGTTTATCAGACGAGATCTCTTGTGGTTATGTTTGAAGGTTGAATGTGAAACTGTGACCACCAGAGTCTTCCCAATAATCAAGACTAAATGGACTCTGGTCATTTAACATCTTTTCTTTTAAAGGATTCAGAATGTTTAGAACTTCATTAAAGACATGAATCATAAAAAACCTACAGCTCCCTAAAAATCTTCCTGATACAAACCAGATTTACTCCGAGCAATATGACAGGTCAGTTTGATGAGGCCTTCTGGTTTGACGACTTCAATTTCTGCATCAGAAGGTCAAATAGAAGACGATGCCATGGTAGAAAACATTACAGTAAATGATAGGCGTTCCCTCTTACAGTATTATCAGCTGTCAGAAGAGGTGACTAAAGGCTCTATGTTCAAATACACCCTCAAATACATTTTTCTTTTCAGTTGGTTTCAGATCACCAGAAATAAAGACTTTTTCCAATTACTTTCTATTTTCTATTTAGGACCTTTTCGCTAATATTGTAAATAGTCTAAATTTCAATATTGCTAATATTTTAAATAGTGTAAAGTTTCATTTTTTCACCTTCTAAAGCAGCTCTGGAAGAATATGTTTTCAGATAGATCACCTAAAATAACGACTTTTTCCAATGACTTTCTATTTTCTATGTGTCACCTATTTTTTTAATATTGAAGTTTAAACTGTCATGATTCACCTACTGAAGCACCTCTGGGAGGAGGGGTCGCCAACCCTGTAAACTGTTCTGAATGGATACATTTAGTTGATATATTTTTTATCTTTGTCCCTGCTGAACAGAATCTTTGGGTTTCATTAAAGGCAGCTGTTAGAATTAATACAAAAAAATCTTTGAACTTTAATCATATGTAATTTTCTTTCTCTTGGAAATATAATATGAATATTATTTTGTTAAGTCATTGTATTTTATTGAAAATTCAAAAAAGAAAAAAGAAAAGAATTGATACAATATTTGCTAATACTCCAGAGATGCTGTTGAGAAATGTATCAACTAAATGTTGCAAAATTATAACAGTTTAGATTCTGCACCTGAATTACTGAGCTGCCAGACTCAAACACCACAGACATGGACATTCAACTTTAAACTTAGATTTTGGAAAAACAGTAACAAATAAATAATGGAAAGTTATTGAAAAAAGTCTTTATTTCTGGGGAACTATTTCTAAAAACAACTGATTTGAAAAAAAGTGTTTGGAAGGTGAACAACCCCTTTAAGCTTAAATTTTGGGAAAACGGTAAAAAATAAAAGAGGGAAAGCAACTGAAAAAAGTCTGTTTATGGTAAGCAATCTGGAAAAAAAAGTGTTTTAAAGGTGAACAACCCCTTTAAGGAAGCAGAAATCCATTTCCTTCCAACATATACATTTAATACTGGGTCTGATAACCTGATAACTATGACACTAGTAATACACAGAGGACACCTTCCCACACTGATTAAATATGTATAGGAGCCAACATGATGACAATATGAAGGGGAAAGATTGCCAGTGAATGGTTTGTCTTTAAAAATAATTATTACAACAAATGAGGTGTTAGTACCACACTTTGGCCAAAATATGTAAGCTCACGTGCCACATCAAGGCCCCTAATTGTATGTGAATCATGTACTTTCTATTAGGATTATAAATTTGTAGTGCATTTAAAATCAAGTCCCCAGCAAACAATGTGACTGAGTAGTAAGACCATAGTGAATTTACCCTTAACTCAGGAGCTCTAGTGAAAAAGCAGGGAGCTTTTAAGCCCCAGCCAATCAACATACACCTGTAAATAATTCCCTGTTTTAAAGGCTGAATGGCAGCTATAGGTAATATTTGGCCATAATTTGTACCCAAAACACAGAAATAAATCGCCAGCACTTAGTCTACCCAAGCTGTGGGGTTGACTAGCTGCTAGAAGCACCCTTGTGCCAGCACTAACCCACATTCTGTAGTTGTCCAGCTGCTATAAAAGATAAAAAGCAATATTTGTACACAAAAAGAAGGATAAAGATTGCCCGCACACAATTTGCCTTTAAAATTAACTATTACAAAAAATGAGTTGTCAGTACCGCCAAAATATGTAAGCTCACGTGCCGCATCAAGGCCCCTCATTGTAGTGCATTTAAAATCAAGTCCCACAGAAAACATTGTGACTAAGTAGTAAGACCATTGTGCACTTACCCTTAACTCAGGAGCTCTAGTGAAAAAGCAGGGAGCTTTTAAGCCCTGCAAATTAATATACATCTGTAAATAATTCCCTGTTTTAAAGACTGAATGGCAGCTAAAGGCAATATTTGCCTACAATTTGTACACGATAAACAGAAAGAAATCACCAGCACTATATATCAATTTTAAACTTTTTTTAATACTTTAAAGAGATACTGACATCAGAAAATAACCTTTTTTATTAGCTATCATAACATTGTCTTTGAATGCTAATTACAATTTTGCCATAAAAGTATTTGCTTGATGCTTTTACATTACCTTTCTTACTACCCTGTTCCTCTATGAGGGGGCTGCCATATTTGTGCAGCAGTAGTCCGTTAGCATTAGAAATTAACTGACAGGTTAAGAAGGGACAGTCAGGTTGGCAAAACAGTCAGTTTAAGGTACTTCAAGTGACAATTACAAAAGCAAAGCTTTCAGAGAAAAATGAACAACATGACCCATAGGTAACTTTCAATGTAGATTAATTTTTGAAAAGAAATTCGTAGTGTCATCATCACTTTAATATATAAATTTAATACTGGGTCTGATAACTATGACACTGATAATACACAAATAACACCTTCCTACACTGATTAAGTGATGTACAGGAGCAGACATGAGGACAATATCTGTCTTCTAAAATATGGCTCTTACCCATGTATGAGGCAATGAGACCATAAACCTGTTTTTCCCTCTTTTTAAAGTATCTATAAAAAAAATATTTCACTGTCTCAGGATTGTTTGAAAGAGAACCCTGGGACTGATAAACACAATTGAGGAGAATAAACATTGATGGCAAGAAGTGAGGAACCTAAAATCAAACAGTATCAATTGTCAGTGGAAGGGGACAATTTTTGTCATGCCAATGACATGCAGTCAATCCCAGTAAACCCAATAACCAGCTTAGATATCTATATATATAGCTATACAGTACATATATATTGATATATATTTTTTTTAATTGGTTTTCCCTCCATACATTGGCTTTGAACAGCAGTGCCTGTCTGATTTCCCCCACGACTCTGCTCTTCTCTGCCCTGTTCCGCCCCACATTGTAGCACAGAGTTGAAGTTTACATACTGCAATTAATTTTTTCCAGTCTGGCATTTTTTTGTGGGAAGAAGAGAAAACACAGATGTGGTTAAATTGTCAGTTATTTATTAATTTCCTTTTAAATTATGATAGTGGATTGAGAGCAGCCTTTGCCCCACTAAGTGTTCATAGTTACTAAGTTTTCAGTATAATCATTCTCTGCAGTTGTATGGTGGCACTAAGTTACAGTGTTATAAGATTCATATTTTTAAACCAACATTAACTACAACTGGTGAAAGGTAAAAAAAAAAAAGGCTACACCACGCTTCATGCATGACATCTCTCAACAATATGTAACAGCTGGTGAGATGCACAATTGGAATGATGCACTCAGGATTATTTATGTTTCCACCAGGAACCAAGCAACTTCCCTCATGACTATTTTATTTTTTGTTATCCACATGAATAAAAATGAAGGCAATGAAGTGCACAATGTAGACTGTTGTCATCTATGAAACTTCATATTTATATCTAATTTTTTTTATTATATATTTGTCAGCCTTAGGTTGTAAGTTTGTCCTTTTTCATTTAACTTGCTACACTGCTCCTTATCCATTACATGGCTTCTATGACATCTTATTTAAGCACCACTTTCCTGGGTGTCACTGTGAGTTCTCTTTGAAAGGTGAGAGATTAAAAAGAGGGGAAGGATGGAGTATAAAGCTGTCCATAAATACTACAATATATTAATTTTTAGGTCACCAAGTTAGCTGATATTTAACATATTTGTTTCACTTGGTGTTGGGTCTCTGGTATTCAGTTAGACTTGGAATCCTAGTATAGGGTTGTAAATATATTATATGTAACCAATTCTGGTTTACCCAGTACAGTCAATGGGACAAATTCAACCTGTATGATAAACTTTCCAGGACATTATATATATATATATATATATATATATATATATATATATATAAAAGGACTGATGACATCATGAGGGCACCAAAATTCACAAGAGGGGGAGGGTTTTTAAACTATTGTTCACTCAGAGCACATCATCCTTGATAAAGGTCCCCAGGTGGGACCGAAACGTTGGACAATGCTGTGTTACAAATAAAAACACTTTAATTCACCTTTACTAGAGTGTGCTGATCCCTGCATCGATTGTATCATTCCAATTGATCGTGCACCTCGCCTGCGACAAAGACAGAGTGCGGACACCCAAGCATCTTTATATATATATATATATATATATATATATATATATATATTTTTTTTTTTTTGCACTAAATATTGAGGGATAAGCAGAAACCTCACTGGGACTTGCACCACACATAGAGAAGATATAGCGAGAGTGCTGTTGCTGATACACATGAGAATATATATATATATAGGCCCTTTAAAAGAAGCTGCTAACATATTACAGCGAGCACTGCTAATAACCCCTAACCTGGAAATAGGGAATTTATTTTGCAACTTAAATGAAGTTATATAAGGCAAGTGTAACAAATGTCATAACATGACACATCAAGGGCAGGGGTCACTTAAACAGTGATGCATTAACACTAATGAACTTTTAGTACCTAAAACTATTTAAAAGCCACAAAAAAAGAAGTTGCATGCAAATTAAAATGTGGTAACAACTATATTAAAACTGCCAATTTCTATAAATTGTAAGTTACATGAATGGGCAACAGACACTGCCACAAAATGATGCCTTCTCCAGGGCTCTTTTAAGACCTTGGCCCTGAGCAAAGATCCAACTGGTGGACTCCCCTCATCCTGCAAAACCTATTGCCCTCTACACACAATTGACAATGGCATTGAATATGAGACATTATTAGGCATTACCTACCGGGGGTGCAACTGGGCCAGGGTCCCCCCGGTAGATCACGCGCGCTGCAGCCGGCTGGAGTCGGCTGCAGGTGGACGAGGGTGGGGCGGCGGGCCCGGCTGCATGGCCCGCACCAGGGCCCGCCCCCACCTAGTTCCGTTACTGATTAAACACCATGATTGACTTACTGTGGACAACTAATTAGATATCCATCAAGCAAGGCTAGGGCACCTTTAATAAAAGTCAGTTAGCTTTAGAACACTTTCATGTCAAGCAGTTTTGTAGCTTTACCCGTGCAGTGGTCTCCTGCCAACTGGACTCCGCTTCAGCCCAAATCAGTGACGTTCAGTAGAGTAGGAGATAAACAAACGGGAGCCTTACCAAGCCACGGGTGAAATTAAAAAAAAAAAAATTATTGCCAAGTTTGCATTAAAAACATGAACAGGCATCCATCTTGAGACCTTTGCGTAGACTAGTCACTTGTGTTTTAAATTTAAAACAATTACATTTAATGGATGAAATCTGATTGTTGGTGGCTTTGTCCACCTTTACTAACCTTGACCTGCAGTCCATCTGTGAAGAGCTTGAGGACCCTGTTGTTAATACTGTGATTAAAGCTCAAAATGATGTCTTGTTTAGCAAATGGGTTGTAATTGCATGCAAGCCACACTCTTGACACATTGTGCATCATGCAAGCATCTTATGAGTATACAAATTCTACAAATTGCTAATAGATTGTGTATGTGGGGCCTTGACGTGGCATGTGAGCTTACATATTTTGGCCAAAGTGTGGTACTAACACCTCATTATTTTTAATTATTAATTTTAAAGGCAAACCTTGCACTGGCATATAATTACACATTGATTGTTTGTGAAATCATGCTTAAGCTGGTAATAGACACAAAGATAATGTCATACAAAACAAAGTTTTGTGCGATTTTTAGACTGTGTGTGGATCATCCAGACAATTTTCATACCATAGCAACCGGTCATTTAGTTGATTGGACAGGTTCAAAGAATTCTGTCGGCTTAAGATAATATCTCTGCATGTATTGCCTATCTGATGATATCAATTGGTGACATAACGGACGTAACGTTAGCCAATTCATGCCAGAACATCATCTGATTTGTTCTTAATTTGAATGGTTAGTTGCAGGTCGAATGATTGAAATGGATGAACTTCTGTCGGACATAAGGCTATAATCTGCACGTCTATGGCCAGTTTAATGGTGCAAGGGTGTAATGTCCAAAGAGAAATGCATACTTTATGCCTGCACAATGGCAAGTGTAAAGTACACAGCTTCGCTAAGCCTCATTCATTGGTGACACAGGGACATTGGTTCTAGGAGCCATGTATGGTGTTCAGGTTAGGTTCTAATTAATTTACAATCTCAAAAAACACTAAATGGGTTATTTATTAAAACTTGATTTTTTCTAGTTGAGTCTAGTGAAAAGCTAAATTCGTGGATGGGAATTAGGTCAATTGTGTTTCTGGTAAAATATGAGAAAAAAAGTTTTATCAAATAACCCCGTGTACAACCTTCTGCTTGTGCTCTAAAGGCCCCAATACACGGGCCGATAAAAGCTGCCGACAGACCGAGTCGGCAGCTTATTGACCCATGTGTGGGGCCATCCGACGGGCATCCCCGATTGATATCTGGCCCAAAAAATCGGCCAGATGGCGATCGTGCAGGGTAAAAAAATCCCTTCAGATCGCAGCCACATCTGTTCATTGTTGCAGCCCCATGATCCGACCACTCGTATCACCTCCATTCTGATCCGATCATTGGGCCTAGCACGATATCGCCAACCTCAATGTGGGCATATGGGGGAGAGATCCGCTCGTTTCGTGAGCGGATCTCCCTGTGTATGGCCACCTTAATAAATCTTCAACAATTTGCCTGAAGCTGTGAGACAGCAAGTACTGTATATCCAATAAGGGGTTATGCATGCATTGAATAAGAGAAGATATATTAAACATCTGTGTGTCCAGTTCATCTGTAGTTGACCTCTCAGCAACTTGGCCATGATCACACACAGCCCTGTCCTGGTCTTCATTTTACCTTTTAAATTGCTCTTTCAGTGTCTTCTTCAGTGGTATATTATCTTCCAATTTACCACCTTCTGTTTGGGTTCCTCAAGGCTCTGTCCCAGGGCCTTTATTACAGTATTACTGACAACAGTTTCTCACTATTTATCTCTCCTCGGCCAATCTCAACCGAGATCTCATAATTAAGTTTTCTTGTTGAATGTCCCATCACTATGTTAAATTACAACTAAGACTTCTTGGTCCTATTTCCCCATTCCAATAACAATAATGCTAATGGCAGGGGAGAATCAAGCCTTTGACTTGCAGTCATGTTCCAGCCTATGAAAAATATGACTAGAGGTAAATAGTTAGGACCACATACAGTATAGGATTTATCTTGATTTAGTATGTTGATAGGTCAATTTTACAATCGGAACTTTGTAACCAAAAACCCATTTTTAAAAATATATGCATTTGCACAGATGCTAGATCACTAATATAACAGGGAAGAAGGGAATGTGCATTGATCAATCTCTTTTTTTTGTATGTTTTAGTCAAAATGGCCATATCTGTTGCACTTTCACTGTATTTATATTTTATTTTTTGAAAGTAAACTATAACTTTTTGAAAGTTTAATTTGTTTGGAGACTTTTTTTGCCAACAAGTAGCATAAATAGAAATTACTGATCCCATAGAAAAATATTTTTTGAGTCTGCACATTTTCCAAAATTGATCTGTATCAATAATATCTTCCACTTGGCCCTGTGCTGATCAGCAACTGCTGGGTCTGCTCCCCCTCATGTTACAGACCCCATGGCCCCTACTTTTTCTTTTAAAAAAACGGTTCCCTTTTTTGTCAAGTTCTTAAAGTAGTCGCTGTTATTAATCCACCCAAGGTCCATGTAGGATATTGCACTTCTTGAAAACATTAGCTTGGACTCTGCTTTCCCTTTCTGTGGGTAATTAGAAATCTTGCTGTTAAAGGAACAGTAACATCAAAAAAAATGTTTTAAAAATTTGTTTGTACAGAAAAAAAACAAGATAAATTAAAATTTAAGAAATAACTTACAGAAACTCCTCTTCCGGTCCTCTTCAGAAAAGGCGACATGACGACCATCCATTCTGCGGCGCTTGATTTCTCTATCCTGGCTATTCTACTGACAGTGTGTACCCCGAGAAGCCCAGCTTCTCTGGGTATGTCTCTGTGAAATGCCTCGTCTTCAAGGGAGTAGCCCTGTGCCCAACAGGCCAGTGCATTCCTGTCAGCGGCAGATTGGGGGCATAGGGTACATGTGGACAGTTTCAGGGGGTACGGCTTTAGTTGACCACGGCTGGTTTCAGTAATTTGTGACCCGATGTGAGACGCATTTCAGGGAGAGTTGGGCAGATGAATCGCCACCTTCCTGTGTCCTCATTTGGCTGGATGTCGGAAAGTTTCTGGACTTTCTCTTCAGCAACCGGTGCTTCGGGGAGGCCGCCAGTGCCCAGCACAGTCTCTTCGCTTCCTCCTCGGGGGGCTTTGCTGGAGCCCACACTGACACCTGGTCTTCACGAGTATGCCGGCAGCCATACTTCCCCCAACGGACAGATGAGGCTGGGCTTCTCGGGGGACATGCTGTCAGTAGAATAGCCAGGATGGAGAAATCAAGCGCCGCAGAATGAATGGTCGCCATGTCGCCTTTTCTGAAGAGGACCGGAAGTAGAGTTTCTGTAAGTTATTTCTTAATAAAGGCTTCGCTATTTTAAATTTTAAATTGTTTTGGTGTTTTTTTTCAATCTATACGAACAAGTTTAAAAAAAAATTTTTTGGATGTTACTGTTGCTTTAACTGGAAAGTTACATCAAAAAGAAAGGAATAGTTTTAAATGGATTTAATAAAATCATGTATACAAACCCAGATCTTTTCAACTCTTTTCAAGCACCCTAAAAGTGGGGAAGGACTGTGTGAGAAAGATCTGTTGGTAATACAAAACAAAAAAACACAACCATGCTGTAACACTGCGAGAATGGACTTAAATGTGCCTATAAAATCAGGTCAAACTGGATTCCAACCTTTACAATTCTGTAACTATATAGTTTATTATTTTACATCTTTATGCCTTATGTTTAAAAAAACAAATATGAGAACTAGACTAGCTGTAAAATACTCCACTACAGATATAACAATAGAACTTTAAGGAACAGTAAGGTTATTCAGACTTTAACTTAATGTAGATATATTCAAATCAGTCAAGAAATGCACCAACAATCTATATTTTGGGCTCATCAACAGGCTAGGGGGGTGCTGCCTCTATGGTTATGTCCCTGTCCTGTATTATGTACATAGAACAAGGTTAAATTAGATACATTGGACTAATCACAGATGAGTTTAAAATCAAGGACAGTTGTTATATTTTGGTTACAGCAGACTGTATGTCTCTCACAATTGTAGAACTACGGCCATAGGAGTGATAGACATTTAACATGTCTTTGCGAAGTCAATAAATGCAACTCACAATTACAATGTCAAGGCAATCTTCCCTTCTACCTCTTTGGGGGCGACAAATGCTTTTACATACGTGTATACAGTTTTCATTTACAGAATATTTGTATATTATATAGTATACTTTATACTAATTTATAAATCTTGCTGCCTTATTTTTTACATATTGTGAAGCAGCATTCCAGTAAAAAGTAACACAACTTGAATTACATTGAAGCAATGCTTTAACTCATAGCACTGCAGCTTAAATAGAACAAAGAAGAAATCTCCTTCCCGTCTAAGTATAGTAGGTTTCTGTGTTCTTGTTTGCAAGGCAGTCCTATGCAGTACAACTAATTCAATGCAATAGGTTGGGTGAGGCTGGCTGCCATGTAAGAGTGCTGCTAGCAAATTTCTGTTGACGCTGTTGTGCCCTTCAGACATGTTTTGCTTTTCCTTTCTATCTAAAATATGTATAACAAGTGATTGTAGTGTCTGTTTCAAAGGATTTTAGTTATTCCAGCCTTAATTGGTCATCTAACTATAATAAAACACTGACCTTGCATTTTTGCTGCAGTGTCAGGGTGAGAATTCATGTCTACAGACATAGAACCCCTTGGAAACCGATAACTAAATAATCAGGCATTCCGGCACATACAATAAAGATATGGGACCTGTTATATAGAATGCTTGGGGCTGGGGGATTTTATTGATAATAGATCTGTAATTGGATCTTCATACCCTAAGTCTACTAAAAAATTATTTAAACATTAAATAAATCTCATAGGCTGGTTTAATTAAGGGTTAATTACAGCATATCTTAGTTTGGACAAAGTACAAGGTACTGTTTTATTACTACAGACAAAAAAGGAAATAATTTTTTAAAATGTTGATTATTTTTTTTTTTTTAACAACTGTTTTTATTGATTTTTCAGAGAACAAAACAAAATCAAATAGAGCATGAAAATAATCTGAGAGAATTTGGAGAAGCACAGAAAAGTACAGGATATAAACGGTGAGCAAGACATTCACACATCTCTATCATAATCAGCAAACAACAGACATAAGATATGAAAGCCCATACCCAAAATGCCTTCCATATCGCTTACACATTATTTATAGATAGCAGCCTGTTGATGTGGTGACTCCTGGGGGGTGATTGGTGGTTCTGTGTCTGTGAGCTATGGAGACTTCGTACATATTGATCTGTCTCTTGTACCACAGTATTGCTAGTATTGCTGCATAACAGTTCAGTATCAAACCACGTGGTACTCCGAAACGTGTAAATCGTCAAATGTTTAATATGGGTGGGGAGAGAGGATATGTATGTCATCCAAGTGGAAAAAAAGGCTTCTGTGTATTTCTCTTTATTTGTGGTGGCCTCCAACCAGTCCATGTGGAAGATGTAGTGAAATTTCTGTTGAACTAGCGAAAGTGGAGGTACTGAAGGGGAAAGCCAATGGTGAAGAATAGTTTTCCTAGAAGCTGCCATTAGCCTTTCTGCTAAACGTCTCTCTGACCGTGACAGCTGTGACTGGGGAGGGGGAATCCCAAAAAGTACCCATAACAAATTAAAGGGAGTTAAATGATGCGTCAGAGACCTCCAGTACTCCTGTACATTCTTCCAAAATTCCTGTATGACAGGACAGAGCCAAATGCAGTGGATTAGATCAGCTCGAGACTGACGGCATCTAAGGCATTTGTCATTGTCTAGAACACCCATGCGAAAGCGTCTTAGCGGAGTAAGATAGGAATGATGTAAAAGCTGTAATGACATTTCTTGATATTTACTCGCGGACAATACCCGCATCGTTTTAGCATGATATTGGAGTATTTGAGCTGTATCAAGTTGCGGAAGCGCTGAGGCCCATTTAGATAAAAAGGTATCAGTCGATTCCACAGGTATAGAGGTGCGAATCATCCGATATATCTGGGAAGTAGTTTTGAGTGAGTCAGTCTTTGGCCATAAGGAATTTAATGGGTTCTCTCTATCTGCCTGAGATAGATGTTTAAGAACTGTAGTAGCGAAATGGATAATTTGAATGGAAAGCAAATAATCGTCGGAGAGAAAAGGGAATTTTCGAATAAGTATGTCACGCGGCAGGATAGTAAAGGTCTCACCAATGACATCCTTTACCAATCTCAAATTTTGATTTTGCCAGTCAAAAGTAGTTCTATTATGTTCCCCTGCCGGGAAAGTCGGATTACCTAGCCATGTCAGGTATATGGAGTGATGAGGAGTTAGGTTATGTCTGCGTCTTACTGCAGTCCAGGTCTTATAAGTATCAAGAAAGAGGGGGTGATCAATCATATCCTGGGGAATAGCCTTTAGAGGAGAGTGAAGAAGCACATTAAGAGACACTCCGCCTGACAAAAGTTGATCTACTTCCGTTGAAGTATAAATATTCCTGTTATGTATCCAATCACCTGCAAACCTAAGTAATGATGCCTCATTATATTCTTTTATATTCGGAAGATTAACTCCACCCTTGTCTTTGGTTTGTTGTAGTTTAAACATACTTATCCTGGGCCTCTTTTTCTGCCAAATAAAAGAGCGAAACATTTTAAGCAACCTTTTATGATCTGACGGTTTTATACTATAGGGCAACATCTGTAACTTATAGAGAATTTTTGGGAATAGGATCATTTTTATCAAGTGAATTCTGCCTAGAAAGCTAATGTTTAAGTTTTCCCAAGATTTTAACTCTTGCTGAATGCAATCTATAGTGTATCGAATATTGATCGGATATAATTCAGTATGCTTCTTTGGTAGCCGAATTCCCAAATATGTTATGTGAGAGTCCGCTATTTTAAAAGGGAAATTATGAGTCTTAGATGCCATACCAGGGTTCCCAAGATCTAGCGCCTCCGATTTAGTTAGATTAATCTTAAACCCTGCAAAAGTGCTGAAAGTTTCAATTGTTTCCAAAATTGTAGGCAATTCCACACGGGGGTCATTAACAAATAGTAAGATGTCGTCAGCAAAAGCTGCTATTTGACATCTAGTGTGGCCTAGTGGAATCCCCGTGAATGTATCGTTTCGCAGCAGATGTTTTATCAGGGGATCTAAGGCGATATTAAACAGCAGAGGGGATAAAGGACAGCCTTGTCTAGTACCCTGTTGAATTTCAAAGGATTCCGAATTATAGCCATTAACTGTGAGAAAAGTTTGGGGGGAGTCATATAATGCCTTGAATAAATTTAACATATGTAGACCGAAATGTTGAAACTTTAAAAGTCTCCTAATATGCATGTGAGCGATCCTATCAAATGCCTTATCCGCATCCAGATTAATTAGCAGTCCTTGACGTCTTTTTTCTAGATTACAGTGGAAGATAGCAGCGATTGCTTTCCTAATGGCTTGGACAGGACATCTATGTTGGAGAAAGCCCAATTGGTTAGAGGTAAGTAAAGTGGGGAGAATGCGCTGTAGTCTATTAGCCATTATTTTCGTCAGAATCTTTAGATCCTGATTAAGGAGGGAAATCGGTCTATAAGAGGATGGTTCTGCACGGTCTTTTCCTTCCTTATGTAATAAGATAATTCTAGCCTCCGCTGCTCTATCCCACAACTTATTTCCTTGTAAGACTTCATTATATAGAGATGTTAATAAAGGGGACGTTTCTGGTAAGAGCAATTAAAATGTTGATTATTTGATAAAATTGAGTCTATGGCCTTTCCGTATTTCAGAGCATTCTGGATAACAGGTTTCCGGATAACGAATCCCATTTCTGTACAAACCACAAGTGCATTTAGTAATAAGCCCTTTAGCTTTGTATATAAGACATTTTATTTTCAATCGCCGGCAAATAACAAACAAGTAAAAATGCTCATGCAATAGAAATAGCATTTTTTTTTAGCACAGAATTTTAATTCCTTATTGCAGTTTCAAATGAATAAGTGAATTTGAGGTGAGTGACTGGCCAATGCTGACTCATCAAATTCTGGTAACAGAAAGATGAAAAGCTAACGACCCTGTGTCTTATTAAGAATTTTAGGGGTTGTATTAAGAATCTAAAATAGAGCAAACATTAAGACTAAAATTTGGTTGCCTCGAGTATAAAATTCTCCCCCTTCTGGGCATGTCAACAAGTAATTGTTTTCATTATTTCTTATGCTTTTTATAACACTGAATCTATTACTTTTTTCCACCCACCACGCAACATTGTCTGGTTACCTAGGAACTTTGAACTGTGTTCTTAAAACCAGCAGATTGGCATGGACTCAGCAGGACTCCAGGCAGCGGTAAAATCACTTCACTTTATTTCACAAACATTAATCGTCCTAATGCGTTTTGTGTGTTCACACATGTAATCATAGGCCTATGAACACACGAAATGCGTTAGGACGATTAATGTTTGTGAATGTGAAAAAAAAAGTGATTTTACCGCTGCCTGGAGTCCTGCTAAGTGCGTGTCAATCTGCTGGTTTTAAGAATCGATGTCTCCCCTATGCTGAGGGTTCGGGGCACAGCACCCGGACCACCAAACAGGAGCGGTGAGTGACCCATGTTTTGGAGTAGTGTAGCGGAGGGTTCGGGGCAAGTGCACCTGAGCCAAACTATAATGGCGGTGAGCGGTTTTCCAGTCTGTAACATTGACCACTATAGAGAAGACTGTCTAACTAATTAATTACTGTATATGGCAGGGGATTCGAGCGCTCCTGCTTTTTTATTCGATTGTCTAACTTTGAACTGTGTACCAGAGTAAACGCTCCTGTGACCTAGATTATTAAAGAATCATATAAAGCTAAGTGATTAATCATTTACTTGTTTTTTTTATTTATTTAACATGTAAAAACTCAAGGTTTGGCCCATTTTGATATTTTCCCACAGGCCCCAAGCTAGAAAGGCATTCCAATAAAACCATATATAGCTGTTCATCAAAAATCAAATTTCTGTTTTATAACCTTCCTCCCCATTTGTCAGTGGATAATAAAATACACAATTTTTCAATGCTGGAGAGAATACTCTATGTAGCTAGAGTCAAGTACACCAGTGCATTTGACTGGTAAGGAATGGAAGAATGAAGCTATGAGTAAACACTGACAAGGTTGGAGTTAACACTGGTGACACTTTCACAAAGAGAAAAACAAAGAATCAGATGCCACCCCTTTAGAACCCTTTTTTAGTTAAGGGTTGAATTCTCCTTTAAAGAGATACTGACACATGAAATTAAACTTTTTTTTACATCTATTATAATATTGGCTTTGCAAGCTACTTCTAACTTTGCCATAAAGTATTTGCATGATGCTTTTACATTACCTGTCTGATCCCCCATGTTCCTGTATGAGGGGGCTGCCATATTTGTGCAGCAGGAGTCCGTTAGCATTAGAAACTAACTAACAGGCTGAGATGGGACAGTCAGGTTGGCAAAGTCAGAGTGTCAAAAAGTGTCAGAGAGTCAGGCTTAGGAACTTCAACTAACAATTATATACAAAAACAAACCTCTCAGCAAAAAATGATCAACATGACCTATAGGTTACATTTAATGTACATTCATATACTAAAATTCATTTTAGTGTCAGTATCACTTTAAGAGAGACTTGGAAGATTTCTTGGACAAGCATAATATCTAAGGATCGCAATGGGGTAAGATATGCCTCTGTGTGAACAAATTTTCCTTTGCACAAATTTAATATAGCTTCTGCCAACCAGGAAACTGTTTAGCGACCACAGTTGAAGAAGGTTTGCGAATTTTATAGTTTGCGACAGTGAATATAATAAAACTTCTTGATGAAAAAGTTGTTACGTTTGCTCCAAAACATTACTGGGGGAATGTATTAAAAGTCGATAAGGTAAAAAATATTCGCAATGGGAAAAGTTATGCCTTTGTGCAAACAAATTTTCCTTTGTACGAATTTAATATCGCTTTTGTGAACCCGGAAACTGTTTAGCGAACACTTCCGACAGTGGAAGAAGGTTTGAGAATTCTATAGTTTGTGCCAGTGCGCAGTCAATGTAATAGAACTTCTTATTGAAAAAGTTGTTATGTTTGCTCCAAAAGATTACGACACTTTCATGCACTTAAAAGTGGGCAATGAAAATCCACAACAGTTTAAGGAAGAGTATTACATTGCGAAATTTATATTCTTATTTGTGCAAACTGTTTTGCTCTTTGCAACTTTTATTACATTCCCTTGGTGTATAAAAATGGTTTCCATTTGCATTGCAGGAGGAATAGGTAACAGACTAATTCTAAGTTATCGACTAGATGAATATAGGCTTAAATATCACTAGGGGAACAGAATGACACTAAAAGGAATTAGGCTAATGCGATGGTGGGGCTGATCTCAGCCTAAGGAAAAATTAGGGCTCAACTCTGGTGCTCAACTCCAGGTGTGGCGGTGATGTTGATGGGTGGGTCAATGACGTGTCAGGGGCGGGCGGTGATGTCAAGGGCGGAGTTATGATGTGGCAACTCAGGGAATCTTGCCCCGTTTTTTAAGCTTAGGTGCCTAAGTATACTCCCAACTGAGCATTATTGTTGTCTGGAAATATGACCATTCATTTTTACTAAAGGGAATTGCACAGTTTCTAAAACCATACTATCAGGAGTCTACTTAAATATTGCAGAGGCACAGTATATACCTTCACAAATATAGTAGTTTTTCTTCTAATATTAGATAAATAAGGGTTTGGCTGACAAGGCAGCTCAGATTCGTACAACACTACATATGTGTTAAATATGTATAGTACATATAAATAATGTAACCTAACAAAAAACAGGCTGGTTATTCAATAGCACATTTCCTAGTTAATAGAAAAAATACTATAAAAAGTAAATTACTAAAAAAAGGCAAACATGCAACGGTTTTAAAACAAAAATCTGTACCTTTAATCCTATCCACTTTACCACTGTCTGCCTTCCTTCCCTTTGTCCTCAGCAAAAACCAAGTTATACATTTGGATGATCCAGTGAAATGTAAAGAAATCTGCTGGTATCCAGTGGTGCTGGGGAGGCATCCTCTTGGAAGATGTACGTTATTTTGGCAGTGAGAATGTTGAAGTGCACTCCTGCAGCCACAATTATGACCCTATGAAATCTTGCCACCATTTACATGGTCTCTAGTGCAGTTAGACTGCACTGTAGTTCAAACATGCATACACAAATTGTGATATATATATATATATATATATATATATATATATATATATATATATATATATATATATATATATATATATAAAAATACAAGATTCCTCTGTGCTCAACATTATCAATATATTTAAGACAGAGACATTTTGTGCACACTGCTACTGAAAAATGCCTTACCCTTTAAACAAAACAGGGATTGTTTGTCCATATATTGCAATATATTTAAGCTGGCCAACTACGTCAAAGTCATCCCATATCTGGCCAGTCTTATGCTCAATTTTATCTGATTCATTAAGAATTCTATTGCTTCATTATACATTTTACAAAGGGACTAAGTTTTACCTGCAACTTACTTGCTGCTTTCAAAGTAAAAGCTCATTAATAATCAACCACAGAGCATGTGCATTTCATATGTAAGATATTAAAGGGTTCAATTGACAGATGTAACCTCAATTTCTGCTATTTTGTGAGCAGAACCCTAAACTCAGCAGGTTAACAGGATCTCACAACAGACTATGTGAAGTGATGGGTGGATTTCTCCTGTTTCGCCGAAAAATTCGCAAATTTCCCACAAATAAATTCACCCATCACTTACTATGTGCTGTTTCAGATCGGAAAGAGAGATGGTTAGTTTTTTGGGATATTTTAGAAGCATGGCTTTAGGGAGTTTCTGTGCATCTGGGCTGGGACCATATCCTAAAAAGGATAATGTTTAATATTTCTAGCCTGTTACTGTATTGGCCTTCACTTTAAATTTAATTTCAGTTAATCTGTTCTGTACAAAATGAGGTTTTAAAGGGACTGTTGCATATTTAAGCACATGTACTGTATGTATATACTATACATAAATCCTTAGCCAGATGTATCTTTTACAGCTTTAGTGATAGAGATAAATCTAAACTAGCAGTGGCATTAGACTCCTGACCTAAAATATGAGACAACGCATAAGACTGTTTCAGACTAGTCTTTAAATTCTGCCACCTGTCAAAGCTGAAAACTTTTACAAATAAAACGTGCCAGCTCCTACACCAGCAGAAATGATGAGTAAGGAAGTGTTAGATGTGTAGTGAAAAATCCCTAACTGCACACACTATGGGACTTTAACTGGGAATCAAGTGTTTTCACTAGTGTACGATGTAACATAGATAAGAAGTCATACCCTTCTGAGGTCACAATCGTACCTTAAGACAATAAAAAGAGCCCACAAAATAAACAAACAAAAAATTACATTAAAATACATATTTTCTGCTTGCGTGTTTTGGGAGTTGAGGAGATAATACTTAGAGATAGCAGCACTCTGGTAATATTGAAAAAGTGAAAAACTTTACTCAAAATGCTTTAGGCAACGTTTTGGGCTACTCAGGCCCTTTGTCAAGTCTTTCAGGCCAGAGTAGCCCGAAACGTTGCTTAAAGCACTTTAAGTAAAGTTTTTCACTTTTTAAATATTACCGGAGTGCTGCTGTCTTCATTGATTTGTGGAATTTTATCCTGGCAGGGGGTACAGCTTGCACCTGAGGCTGCAAAGAGCCTGTTCCGCTTTGGAAGCACACATGAATTGAATTTAATACTGAGAGACACTATTTGTGCCTTACTTATACTAAGGAGTGTTGTAACTTTATTTCATCTCTTAGGCATTTCAAGACTTTATTTACAATATCATTCTTTCAGGCACAAAATGTAGATTCTCATGTGTCTGAAGAGTCACTCACGGTAACTTAACTGCTTACGAGTGTACTTGAAATATCCACTTCCCGAACTACAAAAGCAAAAAAAAAATCTGAAAATAAATACAAGCATTTAGTAATAAAATAAAAATGTTCTGCCTTGTCCATGGTCCTTACAGTAGTGACAGTATATGGAATCTCTCAAAACTGGCCAAAAGCAAATTTAAGGGGTTATTTCTAGTAGTCATATGTACAGTTTCAGCCACTGTAAACATCAGTAACAGTTTATTGCTTCTTGAAATTATAAATCCAGAAAAGGAGGATATATACCGAATCTTGTGGTCAGATTACCAGTTAATGCATGCATTTTTTTATCAGATAAGTGCAGCAGAAATACAAAGTTTATACCTTCTTTTGCTCATCTGGAAAGTAAAGTATTTATAACAGGAGCAGCAGTATGTCCATGTTTTACATTTTTAATCACTGGTCGGCTTGGACTTCAAAGCTTTCCTCATCCGTGGAGGAATTGTGAGATTCATAATCATCTTTATCAGCAACCTATAGAGAGAGAGAGAGGGAGGCATAAGGGATATTATACACCAAATAAATGAAATGTTCTAAATCCAAGATGACCAAACCTTTTCTTCTTCTCTTTAAATATCAATAAAGAACTGAAATCATATGAAGGACATGTATAGTAAACTAGCTAGCTCAACATAGCTAGGAAAATTTGCTTCCCATCGAGAACACCTATAACACCACTTACTAAACTACACCATCTAGTGGAATGTTGTTAGAGTAAATTCGTACAAACCTTAATGGTGATATAACTTTATGGCAAAGCTGCAGTAAGTACCAACACAATTTGTCAAGGCAGACACTCAATAACTCTACATCCCTACTAGGACTGCTGAACCTCACAGTGTATGGATGCTTACCTCCCTAGCAGTACTCAGACTTTTCTCGTAGTTACCCAACTACCTTGCTAACAGTGGCATGGATCTAACCAACAGGAGTCCTGGACTCGAGAACATTGGCACAGCGGATTTTTGTGTCACCCATTAGGCTCCGACGTAAGCCACCTGCTCCCCGTGGGCACATTTCTACTTAATTTAGTTAAGGGGTCAATACCTGCCACTTTTTAGGTCAGGTCAGGAGGGATGGTTTTTTTATTGGGTTAGTTTTTCTTATGTTGTGGGTGTTAAGTGTTGTATGTTATGGTTCAATAATGTAATACCATATGACACTACTATGACAAATGTAGTGGTTGTACACTATCCTGTAATCCTATTATTCACTACACAAGATGAAGGGTACACTTAAAATACTCTCCTGGAACATCAGGGGACTGAATTCCAAGGTTAAACGGGCATAATGTTTGACTATGTTAAAAAATATACCCCGGACCTCCTAATGTTGCAGGAAACCCATCAAGAGACCATGGGTGGCCCGTGCCTACCATGCTACCGTCTCCTCACATCTAATCAGCCCCTCACCTTGGCCAACATATATGTACCCCCACCATTCAATGTTGATTTACTAAATACCATCATGTATAAATTGATTGGACAATTTTTGTTCAAGGTTAATTACACCCAACCACAACTATTGGACTACCTGAATTAAATTTCTATCCCCGAATTGACCCCCCTTGCTCAAAACCCAACTTAATAGTCCCATTACGCTAGAGGAGGTAAAAGAAGCAATAACCTCTCTCCAACCGAATAAAACTCCAGGGCCAGACGGATTTCCGGCTGACTGGTACAAAGCTTCCACAGAACTCCTTTCCCCCTGGCTCCATAAGACAGTGACCAACGCAATCGAGACTGCACGACTACCACCCTCCTTTAACACTGCACTCATTGTAGTCATCCCAAAAGAAGGCAAGGACCCACTAGAGTGCAGCTCCTATAGACCCATCTTGATACTTAATGTAGATGCCAAGATATTCACAAAAATTCTTGCTAACAGACTTAAGCTAGTAATCGAGGAGTTGATTGGGCCTGACCAAATACTAAAAAGGTCCACCAATATTAAACTGCACAGACTATTCACTAATATTCATGGCAATCACACTAACCAAGGCTCTCGTGTGGTAGTCTCACTCGACTCAGCCAAGGCCTTCGACTCAGTTGAATGGCCTTACCTTCTGAAACTTCTGGAGAACTTTGCCTGGGTGAACAATTCACTAAATGGGTGGGAATGTTATACGAGGCACCAACAGCAAAGGTTAATGTAAATGGGCATTTATCACCAAAATTCTCCCTATCCAGAAACACTCGTCAAGGCTGTCCACTATCACCCTTACTGTTTGCTCTGGCCATAGAGCCCCTTGCCATTCTAGTTTGAAACTCTCCAGTGGTGACAGGTCTTAAACTGGGAGCGATAGAAGAACGCATATCTCTATACGTGGATGATGTTTTGTTATACCTGGATTCTGCTGGTGCCTCACTCCAGGCTGTCCTGTGTCTAGTTGAGCAATTTGGACACTTCTCTGGCCTGAGAATTAACTGGGACAAATCAAGCATCTTCCCTATAGATTCAAACATAGATCCAACCATATTCCCCCCCCCCCCACCCCCCTACAGTGGGTTACCACATTTAAATACGTAGGCATCAGAGTGCAGAAGGAGTTGAATGCTTTTATCCCTGATAACCTAGACCCCACCCTCAAAGCCATGAAGGAAAAACTGTTGGTGTGGGCTTAACTCCCCTTATCTATTTTGGGAAGAATGAATTTACTGAAAATATTCCTCCGTAAATTTCTCTATATCTTTCACAACTTCATTCCACCGAAATTCTTTACCTCTTTAGACAAAGTGCAGACTGCCTTCCTCTGGGCCAATAAACCCCCCAGATTTGCTAGAGCCAAGCTCAGGGCGCCAATTACAGAAGGAGGTCTAGGCCTCCCACACTGGCAGTTTTACTTCTTAGCAGCACAGGTGTACTATGTTCAATGGTGGTTCTCCCCCGATCCTGGTAATCCTAACGTTCCATTATAGGCAACCCTAGACACTTCAATTGAGTTACTGAAATACATACCATTCCGTAACATATCCGATATTCTAACTGATCATCCGATTATCATGACACCCCATAAAGCATGGCAGAAGATAATGCAATGGTACAAATTGAAACCACCAATCTTATCCCCAGGCTTGCCAGTATGGGGAAATTCTCATCTATCCCATTTCCAACAAATTGTACAATACCGTGTGTGGCCTGAGAGGGGCATTCGCACACTAGGAGAGGTGACTAATGCGGGGGCACTGCTGCCCAGAGACCAAATCAAGCACACTCGAACTGGAGAGCTCCTTCCCTGGTCCTCATATTTACAACTTCAACAGACCTTTCGGCAGCAATTCCAGAGAACTATAGTGCCCTTTACACTCACCAACATTGAAAGCACTCTCCGTAACCCCTCTCCCAAAAAGTTGGTCACCGCACTGTACTCTATGCTTCTTTCCACACTATAGTCCCCCGTTTCCACAGCTTACACGGTATGGCACCAAGACCTGCCAGAGCTGGATCGCGAGGACTGGGAGGAGGCAACGGGTAGAGCATATGATTACTTGATCTCTACAAGAGACAAGCTGGTTCAATTTAAAATTATCCATAGACTCCACCTGACCCCTTTACGACTACATTGTATGGCAATTCGGGACTCCTCCCGCTGCCCTAAGTCCAATGCCTCTGAGGCTGACTACTTCCATCTAGTATGGCAATGTCCAGAAATTTACAACTTTTGGTAACGAGTCCTAAATTTCATCCAGGACACAACGTCCCTACAAAAAATACTAGCACCTAAGACATGCCTTTTTGGTATCATAGATGATATTGGTTTAGACTCGGCAGCACGTATTCTGTTTAGAACCTTGCTATTTTATGCAAGGAAATCTATCCTTCTACAATGGATGTCCCACTCTACTCCAACACTCACCAGTTGGCTCAATCTGGTGAGAGCGCACCTCCCACTGATACAGCTTACTTACATGGCAAGAGGATGCCCGCAAAAATATGACAAGGTTTGGGGTGAATGGGTGGAAGCTATAAACTGACACAATCCTTTTACCCCCTCCCCCCTGAGCCTAAGTAGGGGAACTGAACCCACCCCCTTAAACTCCAGATCCTTGAAGACATCACGTGTACACCGCTAAATCAAGGTATTTGAGATACAATGGGAATAGGAATGCAATAAGTTGTTGAACCAATCATGTATTGTTTAATGTTTGATGTTGTCTTTTATGTTTTAATTGCATGAATAAAAACCTTTAAAAAAAAAATATCAACAAAGAAAAATCCCAACGAATAAATAAAAAAGCGCAATTCTGGGAACAGAACAACACTATGGGCTACAGGGCTGCCAAACTTTGAACTCACTCTCTCAACTCATGCTGCAGCCCTAGGCAATCTATGTTTTTAGCAGTTCACTGTGCATGCTCAGATAAATGGTGGTTGGCACACATCCCCCGCCAGGCCTAGGCTAGGGCGCTTGAAAGAGCTGCTTACAAATATAGTTGTTTTTTTTTTAATTCTAACTTGAAGTAGATTTATTTTTGGCAGCAATGAGCATTTTAACATGTCTACACAGCTCATGTTGACATTTAGGAAAAATGTTAAAATGAGTCCAATCTCACGGAGACAATATTCTTCTGTTGGGAGCTATAGATAAGGTGCCAATTTAGTTGTCCCTGACTAATCTGGCTGAATGATGACCATTTCAAAAAGGGTTTATTAAAGTAAGGTGGCAAATTCCATTAGTAGTTGACAGTTTTAGGACGAAGACACACTATGATTTAGCAGCACAACTTTGAAAAAACTTGCGGTGTCTAATTGTGGAGACTTAGTGGCCGTGGGCAAGGCAAATGTACAAGTCAATGTGTACTGACAGGATAAATCGATGGTCGTTTGCGGTATGGTGATTAGATGCTGTGACTCACCCCATGTTTCGTCACCCTTATGGTAAGGACACACTGAGATACATGTTGTCAGATACTTGTAGCAGCAACAAAAAAGACAATACTTAGCAGAGCCAATTCCCAGTATTGTCTATGGGAGTAAACCATTAGGCGGGGTGTAAAAATTAGTGGTGCGCACAACTTTCCCTTGTTTGTTATAGTTTATACAGGTGCTCCATGTTGTAGCTCCCACCCTTCCCAGCTATAGTCAGGTGATCCCACTGGTGGCTAATAAAAGGGCAACCAAGTTTGGGAGTTTTAATTTGAAAGCAGCAAGTAAGTTGCATAAAATGTATAATGAAGCAATATAATTCTTAATGAATCAGATGCAATTTGAGTGTAGGACTGGCCAGATGACTTTGACATAGTTGGCCAGCTTAAATATATTGCAATATATGGACAAACAATCTCTGTTTTGTTTAAAGGGTAAGGAATTTTTTAGTAGCTGTATGCACAAAATGTCTCAATGTCTTAAATATATTGATAATGGAGTGCAGAGGATCTCTTGTATTTGTCTATAATGATGTGACTGGAAATCCTAATGAAGAGCAGCTGGGGTACCATCAGAAAAGTAAGCATGCAATATGTAGTCAGAGTGACCTAGGAAAAGAAAGAAGATTGGTGGAGTAGGGGAGCTTGGTTCATTGAAGTTGGCCTAACTCTTCCCTGTCTAGAAAATGGGGTAGTCCATTTTGTTAAATATGCGGCACTTGGAAAAAAACAGATCACAGACACAGTAGAAGCACAAACACATATAAACAAAGAAATACAGACAGGTGAATAAGGACACTCATGTACACAGGAGTGCATGGAGACTTATACATATGGACGTAAATATATGGCACCAATTAGCTAATATAAACAAGCACCAAACAGTCAACAATCTAAATTACATCTACATTGCTGCATTTATCCGACCTGGAGCTGTTGTTGCAGGTGCTTGTTTTTGAACATTATGTTTGCTCATCCACTGGGGCTGAAGTTCAAGGAAGCTCCCTTCAGAGTCACTTTCACTTTCTACAAATCCTACACTGCCTTTTGTTTTGAGAGGAAGTTTCAGTTTTAAAGAATCTGTAGTATTGCAACTCAGCAAAGGACCACCATCTCCACAGGACTCATCATCAGAGCTAAATGGAGGCGTCCTGAAAAAAACATTTAGACAGCTAGGTATTAACAGGTCATACAGTGAAATTATTAGCATTTCAACAAACCCTGTAGAGATATCTATAGTATGCAGTTATGTTATCAAACATTTTAGTACATGTAAAAATATAATTTCCTGTTATCAAGACTTTTGAAATCAATATATCTGGATTGTCTGAAAATAAATACACCAACTCGGAAAGCATGCAAGTGCTTCATAAGTAATGCTAACAAATGGTGCTCTTGGATGGTATTATCATAAAACTGCCATGTCACATTGTGTCCTGTTTACATAAATGTTATATATACAGAGCTCATCATTTATCATGTACGTATTTAATCCAACCTACTTGGAAAGCAAACTCACTGAACATTTATGTCCCATGTGCCCCCCCCCTATACTTGCTGACTAACTCAAGAGCTGAAAAGCACGAAGTAGTGTTCTGGCTATTATGTTAGACATCAGGAATGATAGCAACACTCGATGGCTAGTGTACCGGGGTTAAACCCTGCCTGTTTATCGCGTCAATGATGTAACGTTTCGGGGACGTGCCCCGCTACACTAGCCATAGAGTGTTGGTATCTTTCCTGATTATATAGTGGGAGAGGTGCCGACCTCTCTAAACAGCACCGGGCATTGGCACAGGAGAGGAGGGGGAAAGAGGAACACTGTGGTTCATATATTATGTTAGTCATCCACTCCAGCAGGTCCGGACTGAGAATTAAAAAAGGCCCTGGCATTATAGTTACACAGAGTCCCAAACAGCCCCCACCAGGCCACTAAATACTGGCTTTCTATGGCATCTTATAGCAGCCCCTCTGGCATATTGTGGCATCACAATAACAGAGATACAGGTATGGGATCCATTATTCGCAAACCCGTTATCCAAAAAGCTATGAATTACGGAATGGCTGTCTCCCATAGACTCCATTTTATCCAAATGTTCCACATTTTTAAAAATGATTTCCTTTTTCACTGTAATAATTGAACAGTACTTTATACTTGATTCCAACTAAGATATACTTCATTCTTTTACTATGATCAAAACCAGCCTTTTGGGTTTATTGATTGTTTACAAGATTTTCTAGTAGATTTAAGGTATGAAGATCCAAATTATGGAAAGATCCATTATCCAGAAAACCCCAGGTCCCAAGCATTCTGGATAACAGGTACCATACCTGTACTAGTAAAGTTTCACTGCTGCCCTTCCCCTGCAGCTATGTTACTTCTTCAGCTGCACTGGCAATGGTACAGAAATAAATTCTTCATGTGCAGGCCCTACATAGCACAATTTTGTACCCCTTATTATTTCGGCACATTCGTAAATGAACCCTGTTGATGGTGTGTGTTTGGTAGATCCTAGTACAGTAGGGGCATCGTTGTGTGTGAGGGTGGGATATATCTCATTACAGTATTCTGCGTTTTACATGAATCACTACTATGAATTCTTTCTAAATGCAAGGCATCAGTTTGTTACATGTTTTTATAAAATCCCTTTACCAAAACTGCACTGCATACTCCAGATGAGGCCTTACCAGGGACATATAAAGAGACATAATTATGTTTTCATCCCTTGAGTTAATGTCCTTTTTTATGCAAGACAGAACTTTATTTGCTTTAGTAGCCACAGAATGACACTGTAAAGTACTGTACTGTATGGACACTGTTCTGTACTTGTGTCATAACAGTAATAGCTGCATTCTGTATCAGTACAGGAGTAAATGTAACATTATCAAATGAAAGCAATACAAAACAGAAGGTTTTTCAAGAAGACATTACAGAAAGCTTTCTTGGCCATTGACATTTGATGTCATATGACTATGATTGTTAATTATGACATCCCAAAGGTGCAACTGACACAAGCTGCTTACAGCCGGGACTGTCAGATTAGTGACTGCATGCGATCATGAAGCCACTAATTTTCACACTGCTGATTTTCACTGGATTTTTAGGAGTAAGTTCTATGTAATTATACTGGAGACTCTGTATTTATGCCATAATATTCTTCTATAATTACTGTATGTTCTTCCTTACTATATTTATTCAAGCGTGTGTAATCTGTACAGCAGCCTATCCTAGCAGGAATATCTTAAATTTGTATCAATGCAGACCCTAATTCCATATTAGCTGCTGAAAAATAACTAATTGTTTTCAGTAAGACACTGCTGCAAATATGAAAATTATTTTAGTGAGTCTATGGTATTTCTATAACTACCCTACACTTCAATGTTGAAGCTGACTTCTTGGGTGGCATTTGATATCACATGACCATGATTGTTAGTGATGACATCACTATGGTGCCCCTGACACAAGCTGGTATAAGCATTACTCACAGCTGGGATTGTCAGATTAGTGACTGCATGCGACCATGAAGTCTCTAATCATCACCCTGCTGATTTTTATTGGATTTTTAAGAGTAAGTTCTATGTATTTACACTGGGGAGATACGAGGAACCATTATGGCCTCTTATAATTAGTGTTATCTGTTAATGATGCTTATTAACTAGTGGTTAATGGTTTAATGAAAGGCACCCTGTCTCACACATCTGATCTTTGCACATTTCTCTTACAGGAAAGATATATCAGAGATACATTGATAAATGGGAATATTGTGAATCCAGGCCGGTTTGCCCAGTGCCTGTTGAGTGGAACAGTTATACAGAGGATTTACCAAGCGACAATATCACGTTTGTACAAGAGATGCTCCAATAGATGATCCTTAGAAACAATCAGACCGGTTATCAGTGTGTTATTATGTAATCATCTCATCTATTTCTCTGCTTTTATGTAGGACTTTTTCTTACAAGACATGCTCATCCCCATTATACAGCTTCATAATATACTTGTACAATAAATGGAGGCACAGGAATGACAGAGATGGTCCTGCTGGTTGAGAGTGTAAAGGGGAACATTGTGCTGCTGATGCTGAAGAAAAAGATAAGGAAGTGAAACTATTAAATGTGAGAGGAGGCCGAAAGCGGAAGCCTAGAGGCTCAACATCATCTCCTCTCGCAGATCAAAAAACTCTGAGCAGTGGAGTAACTAGATGCTACTGGGCCCCACAGCAAATTAATTTTAGGGCCCCCAACATTTCCAGAGGTTGTCCTGTTTTACCAATATATATTGACATTTCTCATTAATTAGGGCCTCATAGGCCCCCTATACCTCCTGGGCCCCTCTGCAGCCGCAGGGTCTGCTTCCTCTGTAGTTACGCCCCTGACTCTGAGCATTATGTTAGAAAAGGTTTCTACCAAAGAGAAATGGAGAAGAGAATTAGCGAGTGCAGCTCTTCATCTGCCACTGCTTGGCAAGAGATTTTTAAGGAAAAGACCTGCCTTGTATCAGGTTAAGGACATTAATAGACTGATAGACAATGGCTGCACTAACACTTGTTGTCAGAAGAAGCCAAACAAATGAATACAGACAGAAGTGGATGGGACAGTGGATTCAAACTTCTTCAGATTGTTCTTGTCTATATTTTGGAATAAAATATTAAGAATACGAATTCAGACCTGAGTTTCTTTCTTCATTGTCTCTGTGAAAAGATTTCTGCCAGAGAATCACTGACAGGCATAGTGATCAAAGAAGAAATGTTGCTGTTACCTTCAAACCAACGCGAAACAATAGTTAGTCGGAATCCATGTGTTGCACCTCCGCCGTTTGTGCTGCTGAGTTATCCAAGAAATGTAAAGTTCATAAGGATCGACCAAAATGCAAGATTAACTGCTCAAACTTCAGTGTTTATTGTTTAACACAACATGTTTCAAGTCTTGTGAGACTCTTTGTCAAGTGTACAACAATATGTGGGAAGGCATATAAATTAGTGCTATATTGATTTATTGTTGTGTTAAACAATAAACACTGAAGTTTGAGCAGTTAATCTTGCATTTTGGTTGATCCTTGTGAACTTTACATGACAGGCATAGTGCTGTTGGTTTCATTCTGAAATTAAATGATTGCTTTTTTTTGTTGTCTGTTGGTTGTTTGGATGCGGATGAAACAGGTTTGATTACACAATTTAGCATAGGGGTGAGCTGGGGAGGTACATGAGATCATCTTTGAAATGGGCGAGCTTGGGAGCACCAATGGGCATTGGTGCTCCCACCAAGTAGGGTCTTGTACTTAGCACCTTGACATAGGGTAAGCTCCAGGCACAGGTGCTGTATAAGTGAGCTCTAAGGTAAGTGATTGTGCTCCTTTAGAGCTCTAGTACATGCACTGGGTCTTTAAGAAATGAAGCTTAGAAGCAAATGAGGGAGAGGGGCAGAACAGACATGTAAGATTGTGTATTTGTGTGTGTGCTACAGAGAATGCGGGAGCTATGTGTATGTGAGTGTTATTGTGGTATTGAATGTACAACTGTAACACCATACATTGTTAGTGCTTCCAGCTCAGAAAGAACAAATCTGTATTTGGACCATATATAAATGTGGCTTTCAGGTCCTGACTGAGAATTAAAAAAGGCCCTGGCATTTCAGGTACACAGAGGCCCAAACAGCCCCCACCAGGCCACAAAATACTGACTTTCTATGGCATCTTATAGCAGCCCCTCTGGCATTTGCCAGAACCCACAGATTGCCAGTCTGGGCCTGCACTCCAGCCTTCATGCCTGACATTTTTGGCTAACTAACTATATTAGAAACAATTTTTATTTAACACAGCCAATCTATTTACCCAGTTTTATTTTTACACTGAACTGTTCCTTTAAATGTACACCCTTCCGTTGTTGTATAACGGACATTCCAAACATTACCAGCATCTGCACTATATGTTTGCAAATTGTTCCTTTAATTAATACAGAATGCAGAACTCCTGTGTTCGTACAGTTCCTGTGTAGCATCACAAGAGGAATAATAAACATTGGTCATTAAACGGAAACTTTCTTAATACTCAGAGGTTTTTTAAGCAGAAGTGTCTTTTGATAAAACAACTTTAACTCTAAAAAATAAGATTTTTTTTTAAAAAAAAATCATTCATATCATGCTAAAATAAATGACTGATTTAATATGCAGGTTTTGAGGCTTACTTTGCATTTGCTTGTTTCAGTGATGCTGAATATTTCTGATCAGATAGGGGACTCTCTATGGAATAGACTAGACTTGGACCGCAAAGCTAAGGGTTTCCTTACTAATTTAATTAGTTAAAAGAGACACATTATATAAAAGAATGCTGGGCTATGTCTTCATTAAATAACACATTAAATAAGCCCAACAGGATTGACTTGCCACTGAAATGGATTTATGCAGCTTAGTAAAAGGTACTGATCTATTACAGACAAAAGGAAATAATTAAAAAAAAATGCATTTTGCACAGTAGTTCACCTTAAACTTAACTTTTCTTATGATGTAGACATTGATATTCTGACACAATGTGCAATTGGTCCTCAGGTTTTTATGTTCTCAGGTAATAAGCTTTCCCTAGACGTACTCCATGTCATTACGTTACGGGATAGCCCCTCCTCCCTGCTCCCATTAGAAGGAACCTCCCCAAGCCTTTAAAAGGCCAACCACACCCACCTACCGGCGTCTTTTTTTTTCCTTCTCTTATGCTCTTGGCTTTGTTCTCTGAACAAATGCCTCAATCATTAGAAGCAAATTTTTGTTTTTTCTCTTTTTATGCCTAGGAAAGCATTAGGCCTGCCCCAAGGGCGTCCATGGGACAGGGGTTTTGGTCCATGGGACCTTTTTTCCCCCCAGCACACTACCTCAGACCTGGAGTCTTCTGAACTTCAGCTCTTGAATCAGGTAAGGCACTGAGGTGCAATGTTTGCTACTCCTTGTCTTCCTGTATTTCAGTTGCCTTCCCGTATTGCTATCAAGAGCATTGGGTGGCAGGTGCTTGTCCCCCCATTCGTGTGCCCTCCCGACCTGCCCAGAGGGCGTCCGGCGGCAGTGGTGTATGTGGCCCCTACACCCCATTTTTACGGATGGGCGAGGGAGGTGGCAGTTAGTTTAGGCGAATTAGTTAGGGGCCTGAACCTTACTGCCCCCTGTTACCTTTGTTTTATTTTTGTTTTAATGGGGGCAGGTCATGGCCAACTGCCTCCCTCAACAGACTTTCCTAAGGTGGAGGTAGTTAAAATAATAAAAAATAAAAAATATAAAAAAGTTTCGCTATAGGCTTCATATTATAGCAAACTTGGGCCTGTGCAGGAAGCACCAACACTAATTATCCAATTTGCCTCAGTATAACCTACGCAGTTGCTTTGGGTTCCCTGCCTATACAGACACCAGCTGAGTATAATCAATCCCCCACTGAGTGCAGACACCAGCTGAGTATAATCAGGTCCAGCTAAAGCAAGTGGAGATGGCCCCGCCCACTCTCTAACTCTGCAAGCGAGGAAGCTGCAGCCTCAGGTAAGTCCTGCTGTTGTCAGTAAACTTTTGAGGCCTGTTTTCCTGTTAACAATAGTGTCCTGGAATTTGTGGCATTAAGGGGTCTGCTTCCAGCCTTGCATAATGAGCAGCAGGTAAGGAGTGTGTCCATATGCTGTTCTGCAGTGTACTAAAGTCTAACTAACTGTTTGCAGGCTATATAATCATATGCTTATCTGCACTGTGCCTGGTTATGATTGTTTCCTGCCTGAAAGCAGTAGCCCACCTGAAACCAGTAGCCCTTATACAAATAGATAATTGGGCTAACATTCTCTTATGCTGACAAGTATTGTATACTGTCAGGCTGCGTGCTGAATTCGAATGGAGGACCAGATAATTGCAGGCCATTTACAAATAGGACACCAGTAGCCCTATTGAATATGGATCACTGGGCTGGGGGGGCTGCTAGGCTCTGATATATACTTGCTATAAACATCAGATAATCCATAATATGTATTGCACTATTTTTGTTCGGCATTCTATGTTTTGGCTATTACTCACATAGAACAGGTAGCCATAATGGAAGTCGAGCAAAGGTCTGGCTGAATGCTAGGGCCCGATATAAGCTTGCTCTATGCAGCAGCTAATCTAAACTATGGACCTCATGTTTCTGTGATTGTGCCTTTGCTCCTATTTTGTTCTACAGCTTAAGCTCTGGCTATTGCTCACAGGTAAAACGTGGCCCTACAGGATGTAGAGCACAGGTCTGGCTGGCTGCTAGGCCCTGAGACATGCTTGCTCGAAGCAGCAGCTAACCTAACTATGTATTTCAGGTTGCTGTGATTGTACCTGTGCTACTATTTTGTTATACAGCTTATGCTCTGGCTATTGCTCACAAAGAACACGTAGCCCTGCGAGATGTAGAGCACAGATCTGTCTTGCTGCTAGGCCCTGATACATGCTTGCTATAAGCAGCAGCTAACCTAACTATGTATTACATGTTTTCTGCAGTTTACGATTTGGCTATTTCTCTCATGGAACAGGTAGCCCTAATGGATGTAGAGCACAGGCCTTTTGAGTTCCTAGGCCCTGACATATGCTTGCCCTAAGCAGCAGCTAATATAAACTATGTATTCATGTTACTGTGATTGAATCTGTGCTTATATTTTCTTCCGCAGTATATACCCTGGCTATGGCTCACCTGGAATAGGTAGCCCTAAGGTATGTAAAGCACAGGCCTGGGAACGGCTAGGACCAGATTTACGCTTGCCCTAAGCAGTAGCTAATATTTTATGTATTACATGTTGCTGTGATCATATCTGTATGCTCCTATTCTCTGCAGTATGATATGCTCTAATTATTGCTCACCTTGAACCAGTAGCTCTAATAGATGTAGATCACTGGACTGGGTAGCTATGAGGGTCTGATATAGGTTTGCTCTGACTGCAGCTAACCTAAACTATGCATTACATGGGGTTGTAATTGTTTCTGGGGTACATTCCGGTTTAATCCAGATGAGTACCGATAGGAATTCCTACATATGAAGGTCTTTTCATTCCAGGGCATTGCTCCTGGGATAAGATAGGGCTTAATAAATTAAGCACTAGACAATATTTTTTCCTGATGGCAGGTAAGCTTAACTTTTGTCTTGATAAACACTACAGGAGTTCTGAAGCCTGTCTGTCATAAGGATTGCTGGGTTAACAATAACCACAGGTATGTACTACTTTTGGGACCATTTAATGTAAATTTTTCCAGATTCAGCAGCCTTGTATCACCGATCACTGCCTGAACGAATGGAGGACCAGATAATTGCTTTGCCCAGTCAATTGTGCGGTTTATTACTACCCACGCAGCTCGAGTTCTGGGGTCGGGGTACTGTGCTCTACCAGGAGCTTAGGACACTGACCGAGGTACATATTATTATCACATATTTTAAGATATGCTTGCACCATGGCCCACATCCGGCAGGGGGATTCTACTGCCTTCAGAACAAATGCTCAATTAAGGGATAAGCTCCATAATACAACTGGTCTACCAAGCAACATATATGTTTGCATCTATAAGAGGGCCATAGGCAGGTGCATATATTTTAATACTAAGGCATGTATATGAGTGTGTATATATGTTTGCACAGATATCTATATATGATTTGTGTCCTTGGGATGGGTTTTTGGAACCAGAAACGTTGGCTCAATAAACCTATATTTTTATGCAACAGATTCCTGGAACAATCAGTACTTGAACTCTTCATCCATAAATTTCACTATAGCAGCCAGGACATCTGGCTAGTTTCTAGGGGTGCAACCTGTGGAAATTCCATATTCATAGGTTTAAGGAAGAACAAGGTATACAGTTCTTTATGCTTGGCTGAAGGATCCCCAGATGTATCTCTTCCGTTTTCTAGGGTGACTCCTTGGTGCCTCCTATAAATTAGAGAGGGGAGCCACTACCCAGTGTTATTCCTATACTATTTCTACTGATATTCTTAATGTCAGGATAGATGGGACATTTTATCTGCCAATACAGGGTGTCTATAGAGACAGGGTACACATACATATCAGGCCGCTGGGAATTTGCATAAGGTATATATTTCAAACCAAGGGTTTTCAGGCTATAGGAGTCCTCAAAGTGTCTTGTTAGTCCTTAGGGATGACCTCTGTTCAAGTCTGGCCCAGGATAGGGATATTCTGCTTATACTACCTTATACTATCAACAAAACAAAACGGCTTTGTGACTTAAGGCTCTGTGTCTAGAAGGCACTTATTTTGGGCCCATTTATTTGATTTATTTATTTATTTATTTATTTATTCTTCATTTTCTCAATCCCCTAGTTAGTAGTTTTTTTTTTTTTAGAATACAGGGCCAGCTGTTCTTCCACACCAGATAGGTATCTGATTGGACAGCAGATGGAGGCATCCTAGGAGCGTTCATTTATTTTTTGTCTCTGTCTGTGCCCTCTTGGAACACCAGCAGTTTTGGATCTTTCCTCCTCACAGTTACATACTACAGTTGCTACCTGTCCTATTGCTTCGGCCGAGAATGTACTTGGCTCTTCTGAGCAGGATCAGAGTCTTCCCTTAAGTGGGACGGTTGCAGTCATTACAGTAGAGTGTAATCTCTTACCACTTCCAGTCATTAATTTCATTGAGAATGAATTAAGGATATTTTATGTATCTGTCCTACAGGTTTGTCTAGCTTCAAAGGGGAGGTTTGGAAGTATTTTTTTGTCTGTTTTGACCATGTCTGTCACATTGTTCCCTATACTAGGGGTATTACATTTACACCTGCTGAAAATTGTGTCTGAAACATTCGCACAGAGCTCAATGTCCAGGTAACTTCCAGATACAACACTCCTATTATCCTGGTTTGTTCTCGGATTCACATTCCTGTGCCACTCCTGATACATATTACCCAGCATGACTCTAGTGGATCAGAAGCCCTTCTGATACTTACTGGAACATCCATAGGGTCCCTCCAGTTCTAGGGTCAGCCTCAACGACTAAATATGTAGTATAGTTGATTCCACATATAAATGGGTCCCTTATGGGTAGAGAACACAGGTTTGTGGGTGACTATAAACATTTATCCAGGGCATATAATCTGCCTCCATAAATCTTGGAATTAGTCCTTTAGTTGCACGGTGGTTATTGGGATCTGTAACCTTAGGGGTATTCAGTTATACCTCTCAGAGTACTAGGTTGGGTCAACCAACAGGGGCTCTTTCTTAGGTACTGTAGTTGCTCAACTCTTTACAGTTAATTGAGTCTGCCTCATCACAGGACCTTACACAGGGTAAGGAATTCTAATCCCAATTATTTTCTCAGGTGCCCTTATCTACGATCTTTAGGATCTGTTTTCTGTTAGAACAGTCCTGACTAACATGCATTCTGATATGAAGATATTTATGGTACTGGCCTTGGGTACCTCAGGGTACATTGGATATCATACATTTATGGATATATCCTAAGCAGATCATATATCCTATATTGTGTCTGTTTTGGGTTCTTACTCCTACCAAGTGTTTCTTACAGGTACCTTGCAATTTGCACTGAAATTAGGCATACATGTGATGAATGCTTTTTGGTGAGTAGGAGAGTAAGTATTTCAGCTTGCTGAATTCGCCTTTTACAGGATTGTCTTCCTCTCTCTCTCTCTTCTGGAGGGTGAAGTGGTGGTTAGTGAGCTAACTTGTTCCTCACTCTCAGTGGGCTAACTTCTCTCTCTCGCGCTCTCTCTCTTTCTCTATAGTTTAGGCTATACTATAGCTCTATTCTTAGCCTGGTGAACTTATTCTGGGGTTTTCACCTGGACTCTCTATATTAAAGTAAGGAGTTTGCATGATGGTGGACTATCTAGTCAGAGATACTCCTTTCCTTATTACAGTTTCTTCTTAAAGCATATTCCCTCCCATGGGATAACGTTAACTTGCTATGTCCCGTAACGTAATGACATGGAGTACGTCTAGGGAAAAAGGAAGATTATTTCATACTTACCGAGATCTTCCTTTCCTAGACGTACTCCATGTCATTACACCCGCCCTTTCTTTTCCGGTAATTTAAGAGCTTGTTACAAGGACGCCGGTAGGTGGGTGTGGTTGGCCTTTTAAAGGCTTGGGGAGGTTCCTTCTAATGGGAGCAGGGAGGAGGGGCTATCCCTTAACGTAATGACATGGAGTACATCTAGGAAAGGAAGATCTCGGTAAGTATGAAATAATCTTCCTTTTTCTGTTCAGCAGCTATCCAGTTTGGTATTTCAGCAGCTATCTTGTTGCTAGTATCTGGTTGCTGGTATCTGGTCTTAATGACCCTTATTGGCCACACCTTTAAAATGGAGTCTATGAGAGATGGTTTTAGTGTAATTCAGAGCAGTGGCAAAATGCAAAATCTATTTAAATTTCTTTTAAATATATGGGTTGTGTTAATTAGACTTATGTCATTCCAAATAGTGCATCTTATAACATTTTTTTGTGTAAAAGGCTATCTTACCTTCTCTGAATATTTGAGGTGTTGTCTTGTTTACTCGCTGCTGGGGATATAAATTCCTCAGCCTTGCAATTCAGATCACTGAGGCGGTCTTGCTGTATTTGCTGATATGATGGGATTTGCTTCTCCTTTGCCTCTCCAAAACACTTTACGAAGCCCAAAATTTTATTATAGCGGTCATTTGGGATTCCACGTGAACTCTGTTGAATAATAAGAACATATTCCTTTTTATCTAAATTAATTTGGAGACAAAGCCAAAACTCACATTGGTTATGTTGACTGATGAACATTTGCACTTAAACACTCCAATAGACACAAAATATAAAGAGGCAAATGACAAAAGTTCTTTGTATTCAGCAAATCGTCAAACTAAACCAAATAACATCACTTTTATTACACCCATAACTTTGATAAATAAACTAGGACATCCTCCTTTGCTATGATTTACACCACTTTCAGAGAGGGAGAGCTTCTTCACCCAGCCCCTAGGCAATGAGCAGAGTGGGGAAAAGAGTGACCCCTGGGACATTCTGGGTTGGGCAGAATTTGTACTTTAAGAAAGTATGAGGTTTTCAGGTGCCAATTATGCATTTGCCACATACATAAAGCAGACACTATATTTGTTTTAGTAGCAGAACTATGTATGCATAATGATACCAGTTGACCTAAAATCACCTGCCTTTGCAAGCTTCTCTATTTGAACACATTGTTCAGCCTCCAACTGGCATTTGGTATGCTGCAATTCATTCTTTAGCTTGCTTATTTCATTCTGTTTTCATTCTGTAATGGAACTCCTTAACACAACAAATTAACTTTCTGATTTTCCCCAATAAGGGATATAGAAATGATTTTACTCAATCCCAACCAAATATGAACCCTTATTTACATACTCAAGTATGTAAATTGCATAAATTGAAAACAAAGACAATTTGACTTCTAGTGGTTCCATTCTTCAAAGTCTCATGACTTTATCAAAATCTTCTTTATCAAAAACTTTTCGGTAAAATAGTCTGATCAAATCAGCACTGATTTTTTTCCCATTATTTATCATTATCACAATTATTTATCACAATACGGGGCAGATGTATGAAGGGTCGAATATCGAGGGTTAATCCTCGATATTCGACTAGGAACTAAAATCCTTCGACTTCGAATATCGAAGTCGAAGGATTTAGCGCAAATCCTACGATCGAACGATCGAAGGATTATTCCTTCGATCGAACGATTAAATCGAAGGAATATCCTTCGATCAAAAAAACTTAGGCAAGCCTATGGGGACCTTCCCCATAGGCTAACATTGAGTTCGGTAGCTTTTAGCTGCCGAACTAGGGGGTCGAAGTTTTTTTTAAAGAGACAGTACTTCGACTATCGAATGGTCGAATAGTCGAACAATTTTTAGTTTGAATCGTTCGAGTCGTAGTCGAAGGTCGAAGTAGCCCATTCGATGGTCGAAGTAGCCCAAAAAACACTTAGAAATTCGAAGTTTTTTTAATTCGAATCCTTCACTCGAGCTTCATGAATCGGCCCCTACATGTTATCGAAAATTTCCTGTGTGTGAAAAAACTCGCTAAAATCGTGAAAAAATGTTAATAGTACGGATTTTACGCCCAAAAACCAGCATAAATCAGGATATCTTCGGGACTTCTCCCATTGACTTCAACATGAACTCCCTCTGGGTTAAATAAATTCCGCACAATTTGTTTTTTATTTTCCACTTAAAATTCCGACTCACATTTTTGGCATTAGGACTTTAATTAATAACCCAAGAGTTTGTATTTGATTGATCCTTAAGAATCCCAAACTGAACCCCTAAGCAACAGTTTGCGTAGATAATATTAATGACTTGGATTGTTTAGCTTAGTTCTCCTTTAACTTTTTAGACTACGTGTTGTAAGCTTGTATAATAGAACACCAAATATACAATTTAATCATGTGCTGCCACCCTGTGGAAAACATTGACTCTACAGGGAACCACTCTTTAAAAACAAGAAGGTGTAAAGCAGTGATGGTTTAAATAACTAGGTGCTGAAGTGCATATCACAATATCAAATAATTAGGTCTTTGCTTTAATATTCCAACTTTTAGCTGTTTTTGCGCCTGCAATTTAGCAAATGTATTGGTAAATCACACCCATAGGGTAGAGGCAGAAACAGGAGTGTGCAATACATTGGATGTGACGTAAACTGATGCACATACCACAATGAGAAATTATAATACTAATACATTAATGCTGCATTGTTCACAAAAAGTTTGATTTCCAGTGTAGTTCAGATCTGCACCCATATGTCTACCGTGCACGCACAACTAGAAATTCATTAGCTGTCTTAGGGTAAATATTTCTTACAACTTTGATTCTCTTTACCTTGTGATAAGCGCCAGCACTAGCACTGATCATCATCTACTGTGAAGCAATCATTTTCTTCCTTCGCTTGCACTCCTCTTTAAGTGACTTTATTTCCTCAGACTGCTCAAGCATAGTAAGCTTTATCTGTTCTGCTTCTTTGAAAGAACCCTGAAGCTCCTCTTCCATACTACGTAAGCTAGTGGCAAGATACTCCTGGGAATGCAGCAGATACTCAAAGGTGAACTGAAAAAGACGAAACAGTTTTTAAAGAATGGGATCCAGGCTGTTTTTACAGTGGGCCATTTTTCATCTTCCAGGTTGCAAAAGGTGATGTTCATGATGTTTTCTTGACATCACAAACCTGTCATGGGAAAAAAAAAATTTCAAAATGAATCAGTTAATAGTGCTGCTCCATGCAGCCTAGTTACCAACAAGAATAGGGTACTTTTTTATTATTACAGAGAATAAAGAAATCATTAAAAAAAATGTGCTTAAAATGGACTCTAGTGGAGATAATCTTCCAGCCATTTGGAGCTTTACAGGTTTTCAGGTAATAGATTCCATACCTGCAGTAAAAGGAAAGGTTAAAATATGAGTAGCATTAAAGATAAAAAAAAAAAGCTGACCTAAAAAATATTTTTTTTTCATTATGCCATGAGAGCTCCATTATTCATACAATATATTATACTTTTTCCTCACTATGGACGGAATAGATGTTTTAAGGCATATATCTGCCCTTTGCAACATATACATTTTTCCATAAATACTTGCAAACAATAGAAGAAATATAGTAATCACATCATTAAAAATGATATATATATATATATATATATATATATATATATATATATATATATATATATATATATATATATATATATATATATATATATATATATATATATATATATATATATATATAGTCAAATACAAGAGTCCTCTGCACTCAACCCATTATCAATATATTTAAGACAGCGACATTTTGTGCATACTGCTACTAAAAAATGCCTTACCCTTTAAACAAAACAGGGATTGTTTGTCCATATATTGCAATATATTTAAGCTGGCCAACTACGTCAAAGTCATCCCATATCTGGCCAGTCCTATGCTCAATTTTATCTGATTCATTAAGAATTCTATTGCTTCATTATACATTTTACAAAGGGACTAGGTATTACCTGCAACTTAACTTGCTGCTTTCAAAGTAAACCTCCATACTTGGCTGCCCTTTTATTAGACACCAGTGGGATCACCTGACTATAGCTGGGAAGGGTGGGAGCTACAACATAGAGCTGGTCACTGCTCCTGTATAAACTATAACAAACAAGGGAAAGTTGTGCTCACCACTTTTTTAAAACCATTAGGCGGGGGTGCAATGAGGCTGTGACCACAAAATACATATAGTCAAATACAAGAGTCCTCTGCACTCAACCCATTATCAATATATTTAAGACAGCGACATTTTGTGCATACTGCTACTAAAAAATGCCTTACCCTTTAAACAACACAGGGATTGTTTGTCCATATATTGCAATATATTTAAGCTGGCCAACTACGTCAAAGTCATCCCATATCTGGCCAGTCCTACGCTTAATTTTCATCTGATTCATTAATTCAATTGCTTAATTATACATTTTACAAAGGGACTAAGTTTTACCTGCAACTTACTAGCTGCTTTCAAAGTAAAACTCCCAAACTTGGCTGCCCTTTTATTAGACACCAGTGGGATCACCTGACTATAGCTGGGAAGGGTGGGAGCTACAACATGGAGCTGGTCACGGCTCCTGTATAACTATAACAAACAAGGGAAAGTTGTGCTCACCACTATTTTTTAAAACCATTAGGCGGGGGTGCAATGAGGGTGCGACCACAAAATACATATAGTCAACTACAAGAGGTCCTCTGCACTCAACCCATTATCAATATATTTAAGACAGCGACATTTTGTGCATACTGCTACTAAAAAATGCCTTACCCTTTAAACAACACAGGGATTGTTTGTCCATATATTGCAATATATTTAAGCTAGCCAACTACGTCAAAGTCATCCCTTTTATTAGACACCAGTGGGATCACCTGACCATAGCTGGGAAGGGTGGGAGCTACAACATGGAGCTGGTCACGGCTCCTGTATAACTATAACAAACAAGGGAAAGTTGTGCTCACCACTATTTTTTAAAACCATTAGGCGGGGGTGCAATGAGGGTGCGACCACAAAATACATATAGTCAACTACAAGAGGTCCTCTGCACTCAACCCATTATCAATATATTTAAGACATTTTGTGCATACTGCTATATATATCTATATATATATATATATATATATATATATATATATATATATATATATATATATATATATATATATATATATATATATATATATTATAATATCAGGTATATATAATAAGTGCTTTTTTCTCTGATAGTTCTGTATATATGGAATTAACCTGGGAGATAGAGTAATGGCTCCAATGCAGAGTTACAAAAGTTGTCTAATGAAGAGCAACTTAAAGTGGACCTGTCACCCAGACACAAAAATCTGTAAAATAAAAGTCCTTTTCAAATTAAACATGGAATCCAAATTCTATTTTTTTTATTAAAGCATTCATAGTTGTTGTAGTGCATAGTGGTTGTAAGCTCGTTTAAAAATCTCAGCTGTCAATCAAATATTGTGTGATCCCCTAGAGGCGGGGCAAGCAATTACTTTCTCTTTCCATTCAGCACTTCCTAGATGTCACTGCACCCACATTCCCCGATCTCTTCAACATTTAATTGTGTAGCCAGGGCATGGGGATGGACATTGGGTCCCCCATCCACTATAGTTACGCCTCTTTTTTTTCATATGGGAATTAGTTTTTTTTATGAGGGAGTGGGTGTCAAATCTATAGCATTTTTAAGGGATGGTAGTCTGGGCAGACATTCTCCTGCTAGTGGCATCATCTTAAATGGGTTGTGAACTTTCAACAAAAGAACATAATGCTGACTGTAAAAAACATTTATGTGTGATGACCCCAGTAATAGTCTGAACATGTATCATAAGAATGATAATATATTATCTAGTTTCAGCTAATGTACTGCAATGTACTTATCTGTCATTGCTAAACCATGTACTAAATACAATAAAAGTTATGCTTTTAATTCTCAGAATTCAAGTAGCATAATGAATAAGCAAATAGAAATCTAGTCTAGCTTTCTTCCAGTAGATGGCATGAGTGTATAAGATAAGTGTTCACTGTTACATTATATTAATGTCATATATAAGCTGCCTTAGTGATGGACTATACAATTAAAAAAGCTGGAGACTTTCTGAAAATCAGATGGTTCATCTGCGTCTAAATTAAGTTATTTTTAGGCTTATTTTTCTGCCTTCAGCCAGTTAGAATCTTGTGCAAATAAAGAGATTTATTTTCCAACACACAATATATGTCCTGTTTTCACTAACTAAGGTTCTTGCTTTGTAGTGCACCAGCTGCAATGCAATAGGACATGGGTTACACTCAAACCTTTTACAACCAGGCTGCTATTGGCATACGAAGGTGCAATATGTCAGTAACCAGTGCTCTGTTTTATTCAGGACAATAGGCGCCAGTGATTCATAAGCAGTAATTGATTTAATCATAAACACAGCTTATCTTAAGTAGGCCCCTTATGTTAATCGTACTGATCTTTTTTTTAATAAAGCAGTAAAAAAAACAGCAATCACCATGTAAAAGTTTTGCATGTTTATCAAACTGTATTTTCAGTATAAGTAACTGGTAGCCTAAACATTCTTGCATGAAAAGCATTAGTGCCTTTTGAAAATAACAAAAAAGCAAGCAATACTTATAGAGGGAACAGTTTTGCACCCTTTTCATCTCTGGCATCTCCTTTTTTTCCCTTCTACCCTATTTGTGATTTAGGGTCCCATTGGGACATTAATCCCATTATACTTTCTTAGCAGAGTTTAAGACTGTTCAGTTCTGATGTTAGGACCGCACATTGCTCTAAACAATCCTAACTAAATAGAGTTGACTTTTTGTTGTGCTCCATTTCTTAAAATCTACCACACACAATAATATGGATAGATTTATACAGATTAATGCTACCTATTTTAGTCAAGGCAGTGCATTGCGTATAATATAGCATAACGTGTTGCTGTGGATTACAGGCCTAGGATCATCTTGTGTTTTGCATGACCCTACCATGCACTGCATTTAAATGACCCATATACGTGTAGTTTAGAAAGTGAACGGGAGCCGCAGCTCCACGTCCTGCTGAACAATAGAGAGGAAGGCATGTCATACTTTATCCATTCATTGGCCTACTATACATACTGCCAATCCAAGGTGACATCAGTTAGACAGATGTAAAAGGAAAACATATTAAATAAGTCCTGTTTCTGGGTAGGTTCTTCTAGCCAGAGCAAATAAAACTGGTCTTGCAAAGTGAAGTATTGCAAGTAGTGCTAAATTAAAATTAGCACAGATTCACATACCCTTACGGGGGAATGTAATAAAAATCGGTAACGGAAAAACTATTCGCAATGCGAAAAGTTATGCCTTTGCGCGAACAAATTTTGCTTTGTGCGAATTTAATATAGCTTTTGTGAGCCCGGAAACTGTTTAGCGACCACTTCCGACAGTGAAAGACCGTTTGCGAATTTTATAGTTTGCGCCAATGCGCAGTCAATGTAATAAAACTTCTTACTGAAAAAGTCGTTATGTTTGCTCCAAAAGATTACGACACCTTCAAGCACTTCTTATGAGTGCGCAATTAAAATTCGCAATGCGCAATTAAAATTCGCAATGCAATAACAGTTTAAGGAACAATATTATATTGCGAGATGTCGATTTTTAGTCTTATTGGTGCAAATTGTTTTGCTCTTTGCGACTTTTATTACATTCCCCTGTTTTTGTACAAGTTAGTAATGGTTGCCCAGGAATTTTGAATTGCAAACTAATTCTATTGACCATTTACAAATAAGCTAAAGTAAAGGAATTTTTTGGCTTTCACTCTGTGCCTTCTGTACACGGCCTAGGTGGCTGGGTTCGATTATGTTCCTCTGTATCCTATTTTGTTACATATAAACTGATTAAAGAAGGATTTAGATAAAAAGTACATAAAATAGGTGTTATATGGTAGCACAACCAGACACCTAATAAGCAGAACACGGACATTTTGATTTAAGTCAAATGCATTGAGCAATAATGGTGCATTACGTTTTTTTTTTACAACTATCATTTTGGTCTTCAACAGACTGTGATTATATCATCAAGCTATACTCACTTCATCTTCAATACCTAACACAGGGAAAAGTGTCCCCTTAAAGGAGAAGGAGAGGTTAAAACTAAGTAATCTTTATCAGAAAGATCTATATAAATACACCAGTAAATCCTCAAATTAATGCTGTATAGAGTCCTCTGTCAAAAGACACAACATTTCTTTCCTTCTATTGTGTACACATGGACTTCTGTATCAGACTTCCTTCTTTCCACTTAAAAACTCCAGGGCACAGGCTTGAGCATTCTCAGATTGCTCCTCTCCCCCTCCCTGCTCTAATCTGAACCCAGAGCTATGAGTGAGCAGGGAGAAACTCAGGCAGGAAGTGATGTCACAGCATGCTAATATGGCAGCTGTTATCCTAAACAAACAGAGAGCTTCTAGAGAGGTTTACTCAGGTATGGTGAAGCATTCTGCAGAATAAATATATGGTTATATCTTTCACTATTGTGGCTAATCTATTGGCAATAAACTGTCTCTGTAGCTTTCCTACTTCTTTAAGGAGTCCCTGCTTGCAGCTATTGGCTCAGGAACATCTTCGTTTTTTGGCTCATCTATGCCACAATGCTGCTGTAGGGGGGCTGCTGTAGGGGGGCTGCTTTTGGTTTGAAAGCAACAACATTGTTTGAGAAGCCGCAATTTAACAGCAACCACAAAGTGTAACATAATAACCATATTTATTTTATGTTTGTGTCTGTAACCTGTTGTGGGTGTGACTAAGGGAGGTTGGTGAAAAAGTCAGAGTGGCCGAAATCAAAAGTTCATTACCTTTTCTTACATCTTTGCATGTCGATAACAATTTAAAAAATGAATGATGTGACCAATCCACTATGGCTCCTGAAATGTAAAATCATGGTGTCAGTTTTGTCTTAAAGCAATTACATTCTTAAAAGTAGATCACCCTCCCCTATGATATTTTACATCTATTATTAATATGCTGTGGAATAATTGACAAAAACTAGCATTCTTGCATATCATGTATATTTCATTATTAGTCTGCTAGGTGGCCTAGTTAAGCATGTTTGAGCCTTGATTTACACTCTTGAAACAAGTGCCTGATGTATATATACACATACATATATGTATATATATCTATTTCAGTAGGGCAGCACACCACTTCTTTGTGTGTATCCCCGGGTGCAAGGTAAAGTCATTCCATATGCAATAAGTCAGACCAGCAACACCGGGTTTTCTTATTCAAGACAACTGTATTAAAAGGTGCATGTACAGCCAGGGAAATTTGCAATGTGGGGAGCATTATTGACTTGGATTTACTTGTGAAATGCTTTTCAGGCGATAATTACTTGGAAATGCTACATTTTGCATGCTTAAAGGGATACTGTCATGGGAAAAAAAAAAATTTCAAAATGAATCAGTTAATAGTGCTGCTCCAGCAGAATTCTGCACTGAAATCCATTTCTCAAAAGAGCAAACAGATTTTTTTATATTCAATTTTGAAATCTGACATGGGGCTAGACATATTGTCAATTTCCCAGCTGCCCCTGGTCATGTGACTTGTGCTCTGATAAACTTCAATCACTCTTTACTGCTGTACTGCAAGTTGGAGTGATATCGCCCCCCTCCCTTTTCCCCCCAGCAGCCAAACAAAAGAACAATGGGAAAATAACCGCTCCCTAACACAAGATAACAGCTGCCTGGTAGATCTAAGAACAGCACTCAGTAGTAAAAACCCATGTCCCGCTGAGACACATTCAGTTACATTGAGAAGGAAAAACAGCAGCCTGCCAGAAAGCATTTCTCTCCTAAAGTGCAGGCACAAGTCACATGACCAGGGGCAGCTGGGAAATTGACAAAATGTCTAGCCCCATGTCAGATTTCAAAATTGAATATAAAAAAATCTGTTTGCTCCTTTGAGAAATGGATTTTAGTGCAGAATTCTGCTGGAGCAGCACTATTAACTGATTTATTTTGAGAAAATTTTTTTTCCCATGACAGTATCCCTTTTAATGCATGGAGGATCAGTGCTAAACATTCTTATCTCTGTAGTTGTCATTTTAAAAGAATATTGTCCGTTTCATCCTGTTTTCAGCAACAAGTAAACAATTTTTATTTTGATCACTGTGTCCCTTTAAAAGCGAGTTATATGAATGTCCACAACTAGTGATGGGCGAATCTGTGACGATTCGCTTCGCCGAATTTTTCGCGAATTTCTAGCAAAATTCGCGAAACGGCGAAAAATTCGCGAAACTGCTGCAGTGCGACTCGTTTTGACGCGCGACGATCTTGTCGCGCGTCAAGTTCGAAGTTGACGGGCGTCGAGTTCGAAGTTGATCTGCTGGATTTGTCTACATTTTATGGGGCACATCTACTATAGGGTGAAAATTCACCAAAAGTTTGGTGTAAAATAATGGTCCCATATGTTATAAAATGTATGGTGGAAATCAGTTACAGAAAAAAATTTAAACACTTTTGCAGCCTATCAGCGTGAAAAACGGAAAAGACGGCAGCATTTAGTACTTAGATGATATTCCACTTAAAAATGATAATGTAAGTAACTGAAGAATGAGGATGTTTAATGCACTATGCAGGTCAGAGCTGAAGGCAAGTCTAGTGAACTGTCACTAACAGTAGCCACTAACCCCCTTTCTAAATCTGTTCCTATGGCTTTGTTTGTGTCACCTTTTTTCTGCTTTGGACAGGCCTGGACTGACAATCTGTAGCTTCTGACAAGTACCAGAGGGGCTGCTATCAGGTGCCATAGAAAGTCATTATTTAGTTGGCTGATGGGCCTGTTTGGGACTCTCATTACTTTGAATGCCAGGGGCCCAGGGCCTGTTTTGCCTCCCAGACCAGATGTATCTTTGATGCTCCCATTAAAACTTTTACCCAATTTCAAGCTACACTGTGATAAACGAATACGGCATACAGTATGGCATGTTTTGCTTTAGAGTCAATGGGAAGAACATTTGACAGTGATGTTTCTCTCAGTAACTGCTACACACACGTCCTGCCCATATACATTGTTAGAGGCTCTTTTTCAAAGAAAGTGTCACATTTTGCCAGTTTCTTATAAAAAAATCTGTAATTTTTTACATTAGCTCTGGTCGACTGGTCATGGTATCTACTACTACTCTGTCTCTCAGTCTATATTGCTATTAAACCAAAAAGTACCATCTATACCATCTATAGGGTATTTATATATTGGCAACGCCCATGTTGACGCGCGCACCACGTGACGCGCGCACCACGTGACGCGCGCACCACGTGACGCGCGCACGCACAGGAACTTGACGCGTAAGCGCCGTACTTGACGCGCAAGCGCCGTACTTGACGCGCAAGCGCCAAATTGGCTAATGACTAGTACTGTAACTCTAATACATTATGATTTTCTGTTAATTTTATTATCATTGTCACTATATTTGAGAACCATGCATCACTATTAGAAGTAACATTATTAGAAAGTTAGGAGGTAGGCCTCAACCAGAATACATTTATATCAACTATGTAGCAGTATTGGAATGAACACATTATTAGAATAAAAATTAGATGACGATATAGGTAGGCCTCAACCAAAATAAATTTTCCAACTATCAGGCAGCATTAGAAACAACATTGTTATTAGGAGCCTTGGCAGACCCCAACCAGATGACATTTGCTAGCTATGTGACACTATTAGAATTTCACGGTCAGCACCCTAAACCAGAACAGATGCCAAGCTCCCTGGTCTCGGCTCGGCTTCATCAGTTAATGTGACCACCTTTGGCTTCGGGAGTAGCCCTCAGCTACTCAGATGCCACCTGGACTTTATGAGAGGAGCAAGGTGAGGAGTTCTGGCAAGCAAAGGGGCATGACTGTTGAAAGAGTCTGTTAGGCCGAAGGTCACAGTACAAATAGGCTGAAGCAAGTTCGTGGTCAGACAGGCTGGGTCGAGGCAGGTGGATATCGGAGAAGTCTAGCAGGCAAAGGTCAACACCGGGTAATCAGTCAGAAGTGGATTAGGCAGAAGGAGTAGTCGAGATACAGTTTAGGGTGTATTTCGGATATCAGAGTAGTCAGGAACAGGCAGGGTCACAACAGAAGATCAAAGACGAACAGATTCAGACGCTTAAAGCTCAAAAGGCACCAGGAAAAAATCCTATCACGGGCAGCTTGCAGAAGGCCGAGCTGGCCTTTTAAACTTTTGAATTTCGCGCCATTGCATGCGCCTTTAAGAACCCGGAAGTGGGTGCGCACTCACACTAAAAGACCGGACGGCAGAAGAGGAGGTGCACAGGGATCATGGTGGGAATCCCTGCTGTCCCCCCACTAGACCACCAGGTCATCTCCTTACATAGAAACAACATTATTAGAATTAAAATTAGAAAAGGTAGGCTTCAACCAAAAGATAATGACATTTGCCAAGCATGTGGCAATAGTAGTAGTAGTAGTAGCAGCAGCAGCAGCAGTACTGGAATAATACTCAATATTTTAAATCGCATGACGGTATAGGTAGGCCTCAACCAGAAGGCATTTGCCAACTATGTGGTAGCATTGGAATGAACACATTATTAGAATGAAAATTAGAAGAGGTAGGCCTCAACCAGATGACAATGACATTTGCCTGAAACACAACACATTTTATAAAGGATGAGGCAGTGGTAGCAACAGCAGTAGCATTGAATTTTACTGTATTAGGATCTGCAGTATTGACATGAGGCAGGCCTGAAACACAACACTTTTCATAAAGGATGAGGCAGTGGTAGCAACAGCAGTAGTAATGAATTTTACTGTATTAGGACCTGCAGTATTGACATGAGGCAGGCCTCAAACACAACACGTTTGATAAAGATATAGCCATATTAGGCCTCAACCATAAGAAATTAGCCAACTAAGGCAATATTAGAAACAAAATTCTTTGTAAGCCATGTTAGACCTCAAAAACTGAAAAATTTGCCGACAATGCAGCAGTAGTATCTTCAGTAGCAGTAGGAGCCATGATGATAGACCCCCACCAGATATAACATTTACCGACAATGCAGCAGTAGTATCTGCAGTAGCAGTAGGAGCCTTGATGATAGACTCCCACCAGATATAACATTTGCCGACAATGCAGCAGTAGTATCTGCAGTAGCAGTAGGAGCCATGATGATAGACCCCCACCAGATATAACATTTACTGACAATGCAGCAGTAGTATCTGCAGTAGCAGTAGGAGCCTTGATGATAGACTCCCACCAGATATAACATTTGCCGACAATGCAGCAGTAGTATCTGCAGTAGCAGTAGGAGCCATGATGATAGACCCCCACCAGATATAACATTTACCGACAATGCAGCAGTAGTATCTGCAGTAGTCATAGGAGCCTTGATGATAGACCCCCACCAGATTAAAAATGTGCCGACAATGCAGCAGTAGTATCTGCAGTAGCAGTAGGAGCCTTGATGATAGACTCCCACCAGATTAAAAATTTGCCGACAATGCAGCAGTAGTATCTGCAGTAGCAGTAGGAGCCTTGATGATAGACCCCCACAAGATTAAACATTTGCCGACAATGCAGCAGTAGTATCTGCAGTAGCAGTAGGAGCCATGATGATAGACCCCCACCAGATATAACATTTGCCGACAATGCAGCAGTAGTATCTGCAGTAGCAGTAGGAGCCTTGATGATAGACTCCCACCAGATTAAAAATTTGCCGACAATGCAGCAGTAGTATCTGCAGTAGCAGTAGGAGCCTTGATGATAGACCCCCACAAGATTAAACATTTGCCGACAATGCAGCAGTAGTATCTGCAGTAGCAGTAGGAGCCATGATGATAGACCCCCACCAGATATAACATTTGCCGACAATGCAGCAGTAGTATCTGCAGTAGCAGTAGGAGCCTTGATGATAGACTCCCACCAGATTAAAAATTTGCCGACAATGCAGCAGTAGTATCTGCAGTAGCAGTAGGAGCCTTGATGATAGACCCCCACCAGATTAAAAATTTGCCGACAATGCAGCAGTAGTATCTGCAGTAGCAGTAGGAGCCATGATGATAGACCCCCACCAGATAAAAAATTTGCCGACAATGCAGCACAGCAGCAGTTCTACTAAGGCTAGTAGTAGGCTGCAGCAGCAGCAAGGGTAGCAGCAAGGGCAGCAGGTGCAGACAGATGGGATAGGCAGTACTACGGAGGAGGAGAGTATAGGCAGCAATGGAGAGAGGAGGCTAGGAGGAGGAAGAGGAGGAGGAGATGAGGCTAGTCTCTGCTGTCTGCTATGGGCACTTGGATATCCCCGCCTATCCAGGCCTCATTCATTTTTATAAATGACAGCATATCCACGCTGCCAGTGGATAGCCGTGTCCGCTTCTCAGTGACCACCCCACCTGCGGCACTGAAGACACGCTCTGACAGGACACTGGCAGGGGGGCAAGCCAGCACCTCCAGAGCGTACTGTGCCAGTTCTGGCCACTGGTCGAGCCTCAATACCCAAAACTGCATGGGGTCATCATCAGGGCGAATGGCGTCCTGCACACTGACTGACCCCATGTAGTCAGCCACCATATGCTCCACCCGCTGGTGGTGGTGGCTTTGGGTATTAACCGGGCCTGCTGCTGCCCGTTGAGGCTCGAAAAAGCTCTTCCACACACCCATGAGATCTCCGCCTTTGCTGCTGCTGCTGCTAGCAACCCGTCTCTGCTGGGTGTGTGGAGTAGTGGAGGCCTGAGATGTGTCAGGCTGGGGGAAGGCCTCCACTAGTTTTGAGCACAGAGCCCTCCTCAATTGACCCACCCTCCTCTCTCTCTGGCTGGGTACAAGGAACTCCCCCAACTTTTCCTTGTACCGTGGGTCAAGCAAAGTGGCCACCCAATAATCATCCCGGTCTTTGATGGAACAGACCCGGGGATCGCTCCGGAGGCAAGTCTGCATATGGGCAGCCATGTAAAAGAGGTGCCCCCGACCAACCTCTTCTTGACTGCCCTCCAGATGCAGCAGGTCATCTGGCTCGACCTGCCCCTGCTCTATACCCTCCCAGCCGCGGACAATAGCTGGGGTGGTTGGGTGGCGCGTGCCCTGCTCCCCATGCTGTGCAGGCACCCAGTCCTCCTCTCCCTCATCCTCCTCAGCGGGCACCATCTCCTCCACATCCTGCCTCCCAGCCCCATCTGCCTGCCTACGGGGCCTACTCTCCTCCTCCTCCTCAGGCACGTCACCCTCCTCTAGCAGGCCATCCAACGTGCGCTTGAGGAGGAACACCAGGGGTATGACATCGCTGACACACGCATTGTCCCTGCTAACAAAGCGTGTGGCCTGCTCAAAGGGGGCAAGTACTCGGCAGAGCTGCCTCATCTGCTGCCATTGCTCTGCGCTAAAGTAGCCTAAATCTGCCCCCTGAGTACCCCTGGCACTATGCTCCAGCAGGTAATTGCTGACTGCCCAGCGCTGCTCCACGAGGCGCTCCACCATGTGCAGGGTCGAATTCCAGCGCGTCGGCAGGTCACAGATGAGCCGGTCGGGTGGCAGATTATGCTGCCGCTGCATGGGGGACCTGCGAAAATGGCCACATACCCTAAGTACCTTCTCAAGCATGTCACCCAACCCTTGGTAGCTCTTGAGGAAGCGCTGTACCACAAGGTTGAGGACATGTGCAAAGCAAGGCACGTGGGTCAGGTGGCCTAGGCGGATGGCGGCCAGCAGGTTGCGACCATTGTCGCAAACAATGTTCCCTGCTTGGAGCTTGCGGGGAGTGAACCACCTCTGCACCTGAGTCTGGAAGGCGGCCATGAGCTCAGGTGCAGTATGACTCCTCTCGTCCAGGGAGAGGAGTTGCAGCACAGCCTGACATCACTTGTGCTGCACTGAAGCGTAACTACGGGTACGCTTCAGGGGTGGCTCATCCATAGCCGCAGAGGAGGAGGAGGAGGAAGTGGGCATGTGGGGTTTGCCCTGAACCCCACGGGGAGGCACCTGTAGCAGGAGGGGAGCGCCCCTGCTTGCACCCTCCCCAGCACTCATCAGGGTGACCCAGTGCGCAGTGTAAGAAATGTACCTCCCCTGCCCATGCCTGCTGGTCCACGTGTCAGTGGTGCAGTGCACTCTGCCACCTACAGCATGATCCAGCGACAGGGACACATTCTCCACCACCTGCTGGTGGAGAGCAGGGACGGCCTTCCTGGCAAAATAATGGCGGCTGGGGATCCGCCAGTTAGGGGCAGCGCAAGCCATCAGCTGTTGAAAGGGGGCTGCTTCAACTAACTGATAGGGCAGCAGCTGCACTGCCAGAAGTTTTGCCAGGCAGCCATTGAGCCTCTGCACTTGGGGGTGGCTGGGGGAGAGAGGCGTCTTCCGGCCGAGGAACTGAGGGAGGGAAACCTGGCGTGACAGGGGCCGCATTGAGGAGGCTGCAGAAGAGGCTGAGCTACACAGTGGCCGCCTCCGACTGTGAGCCTCAGAATCCTCTTCCCTTGCGGCAGGGTCTGGGGAGCTAGCACCTCTTCCCTGAGGAATGGAAGGAGGAGGACGGGAAGCACCACTGCCCCCTGGTGCCCTGCCACTTTGGTGCTGCTCCCACGTCATCCTGTGATGACGTTTCATATGGGAACTTAAAGCCGATGTTCCCATATGTGACCCTGCCTGCCCCCTTCGAACCTTCTGCCGGCAGAGCTGGAACACTGCTACCGTCTGGTCCTCTGCCTGGCACGTAAAAAATGCCCCAACTGCTGAAGTGCGGGCCACTGCCTTGCCTGCTGTGGAGGGCTGGGGATGGTCCCCACCCATATGCCCAGAGGCTTTGGACCGAGGTGCAGTGCTGCCCTGTTGCCTGCCCCCCCTAACAGAGGTTGGTAGAGCCGGCTCTTCATCCTCCTCATCATCAACAACACACAGTTCCCTCCCTGAACTGCTGCTGTTATCCTCCTGAGCCAGCTCCCAGGGTCCGTCCCTGTCATCATCCTCACCCAGACCCTGCCTCATACATGGCATCAAGTCCCACATCAAGCATGCTGGTGTCTGACCCCACACCAGCAGCCTGCTGCCCTGCCATTAGGGGACCCTGCCCAATATCCCCTACTGGTGATGTGGGCTGTGCCATGACCACCTCCTCCTCCTCATCAGACATGAATGCCCCCCCCATTCCTGCCTGATCATCAAAAAGATCCTGGGTGTCTGGGCCCAAGTCCACCTCAGGATCAAATAGGAGGGATGGAGTGTCCCCCAGTCCTGAGCTAGCAGGTGATGCCACTTCCTGCTGCTCACTGGTGCCCGCTGCAGACGAGGTAGCCTGGGTCAGCCAGTCTACCACCGCCTCTGCCTGCTGCGAGCGTATGGGTCGCGAAGCAGCGGCAAAAAAATCGGGCACAGTCCTGCGTGGACCAGTTGCCCCGCTGCTGCAACCCACAGCCACCTGCTGCTGTGGCAGAAGCTGCTGCTGCTGCGGCTGCTGCGTTGGCAGCAGCTGTTGCTGCTTTACAGTGCCCGGACTGGGCATAGTACGTGGGCTAGGCTGTTGTGGGGTTGGATGCCCACAGCCAGCACCACGGCCTCTTCCTCTTCCTCTGCCTCCCCTCCCTATCCCACCACCCAGACCCCTCCCCCCCTCCCACGGCCCGTCATATTGGGCAAACTAAACTTAAAAAAAATAAAATAAGGGGGGGTGTGGATACTTCGGGGAAGGAAAGGAGAAAACAATAAAAACCCTCAACTAAATCCCCTCAGCACAAGTGTACCCACAAGGGATACACACACAGACAATCACAGATAGTTAGCCCTAAAAAGGGCTATTGTGGGGTGAGCAGGCAAGCAGAAGAGGGAAAACAGTAAACTGAAATCCACAACCTCCACTTGCACTGACTCAGAAAAAAAAAAGCTCTCTAAACTAACTCCACTAGCTAAATCGAACACCAATCTCTCTCTCAAACCTGCTCTCTCTAACCTACCAAAAACGCACTGAGTAATGGCCGCCTCTACACCTCCTTATATAGACAGTGGGAAGGCTCAAATGTGATTGGCTGCTTGTCCGTTTGTCGCGCGGCGAACTCGGCGCGCGCGACGAACTCGACGCGCGGCGAATTTCTATTGCAGTTTCGTGAAAAAATTCGCCTATGGCGAAACGCGCAAATTCGCCGCAAATTCACCATAGGCAAATTTTTTCGCTCATCACTATCCACAACCTTTGTATTCTGAATTTTCTGAAAACCCCTTATAACCCCCTTATAAGTCTATGATGCATAATTGTTGGTGCCTTCTGAGTTGTCATGGAGCATTGTTGAGCATTTTTACAGATGATAGCAGCAGGCAAAACACCCCAAATCTATTGTGTTTAATTAGCCCTAGTGTTCTGTGATTGTGATCTGGACCTTAACAATCAAGAATACTTGCTTTGCCTGCATTGCTATACACTGTGCTGTAACATTTATCAAATTATTTCTTCCTACATAGCTGAAGTCCAATCCCAGTGGGCAAGAAGAGAAAGAAGCTAATGATCAGCTCCTGAAATCCACTGAAATCCAAAGCATGCGGTCACAAGGGGTTGCAGCCTACGAGAAAAAGATTATGCTACTGCTGAAGCATTTCTAAATTTTGTGTTGGAGGTAAACAAATTTTTTTTGAACACTTTTGAGATTACCTTAAGGGAGGATAAAAGAGAGGTGTGTGTGTGTAAAATTGTAAATCTATTTTACTGTTACCCTGCACTGGTAAAAATTGTGTGTCTGCTGCAGTTGAAATAGGCTGCAGTTTAGTTATAGGTAGTACAACAAGTTTTGTTATTAGGAAGATAAACAGGTGAAATACATGTTTTCTCTATAAGTGTGAATATATTTCTCATTTTAAACAGTACATTTGTTGGCAAATACTAGTTTATTTTTCGGGCCAACAGATTTAAACTTCAAATGTAAAAATGAAATTTGCTTTATATTGGTGTTAAAAGAGAGTGTAAAATCACAAAGGACGTGTCAACCTAAAAAACATTTTTTTCCTAATAATAGAAAACACAGTTCTAAGTTCTGTGCACTATACATTCATTACACATTTTCTATGTTTTGTAAGTTGTTTGTATATTCTACTGAAATCAGAATTTGTCTTTCCTTTTCTATTCTCTGCCCAGGTGAATCTGGCTTTTGAAACAAAGTAACAAAAGCCAACAGATTGACAGAGCTGTCTTGCTGGAGGAGACTTTTACAACGTTAAGGGCAGAGACATGTGGTCTTCTTCAGGCGACTAATCTCCCAGAATTTCTTTCCAGCGGGATGGCACTCGGAGAGCTTAGTTTTCCTAAGTTGCCTGAAGTTTCCTCGTGAGGCAACTTTGGGCGACTTCAGAAAGTGAAGCCCTCCAAATGCCATTCCACCAGCAATTTAGATTCTAGACGGTGGGAGGGCAGTTTGGGTAGTCGCCCGAAGACTAAATCTCCCGAATCTCCACGTGTGTTACTTAACAAATTGTAACAGTTCAGAGTCTGCACCTGGATCACTGAGCTGGAAGACTGAAACCAGAGACAAAAACATTAAAATTTAAACTGAAAGGGGAACTCCACAAAAACATAACTTAAGTTTTTTTGAAAAGTAAACATAATTTCAAGCAACTTTGCAATATACATCAATTAAAAAATATGCAAACTTTTCATGATTTTTTTATTGGTTTGGAACAGTTCCCTAAGCTTAGACCCCTGCTCTCCTGCTGATCTGTCTGACTACTTTGCTGAGCTGGCTGACTATTGTTACTTTGTATCAGCAGCCATCTGTCCTTACCTGCATCCTCCATACCCCACAATTCCTTGCACATGTGATTTCAATAAGGAACAGAACATCACAGTGTAATGCATTGTGGGTTATGTAGTTCCTGCATGCTGTCTGTAAGCTGTGGAGAAGTTGTTACAATTTGTAACATTAGTATTTAGTCCCTCCTTCCCTGACAGGATTTCAAATGATGCAGAAAGAGAAGAACTGTTAAACAGCTGGATTTCAGCATAGAAAATGGCGTTTATTCATACTTTTTGAAGAAACCGGTAACTGCAATTAATATATTAGGGGTTTCTGTGTTATGTGGGCCTCTTTATCAAATTTTGGTTTGGAAGCCAGAGTTCCCCTTTAATGTTTGGAAATATGATAAAAAATGGAAAACCATTGAAAAAAGTCTAAAACAATTTCTGGTGAACTATATAAAAGCAACTGAACTGTGCAGAACAAGTGTTTGAAAGGTAGATTAAAAGAGGAAATGCTACATTTTAAAGTAATAATTTTCTTCTGTGCGCTGGCATTAAATGGGTTAATACCAATGTATAATGAAAATGATTACTTTAAAATTACTGTTTTTCCTTTTTTAATCCAGTGATTAAACGTGATTAAGACGTGCATATGGGATGCAGAGATTCGGGAGGTGCGGGCTGAATGCTACATCAGCTAAGGTGAACCTGGGAAAGCCATCACTGATCTCAAAGCTGCCTCCAAACTAAAGAGCGATAACTCTAATGCTTTCTACAAAGTGAGCAACATCTACTACCAGCTGGGGGATCACGAGATGTCCCTTAGGTAAGAATATTTTGCATCTGACACAATATTTGTGGGTAAATTACTGTTCTACTGTTTCTCAGATTGGTAAACCAGAGTTTTTTCTGCAGTTGACCTATCTGACATAGTAACATAGTAAGTTAGGTTGAAAAAAGACACACGTCTATCAAGTTCAACCTTTTAACTTTTTTAACTGGCAGTTGATCCAGAGGAAGGCAAAAAAACCCATCTGAAGTCTCTCCAATTTGCCTCAGAGGGAGAAAATAATTCTTTCCTGACTCCAAAATGGCAATCAGACTAGTCCCTGGATCAACTTATATTATGAGCTATCTCCCATAACCCTGTATTCTCTCATTTGCTAAAAAGCCATCAAACCCCTTCTTAAAGCTATCTAATGTATCAGCCTGTACCACTGATTTAGGGAGAGAATTCCACATCTTCACGGCTCTCACTGTAAAAAAACCCTTCCGACTATTTATGTGGAACCTCTTTTCTTCTAATCTTAATGGGTGACCTTGTGTCAGCTGGAAAGACCTACTGGTAAATAAAGCATTAGAGAGATTATTATATGATCCCCTTATATATTTATACATAGTTATCATATCACTCTTTAAACTCCTCTTCTCCAGCGTGAACATCCCCAATTTGGCCAGTCTTTCCTCATAGCTAAGATTTTCCATACCTTTTACCAGCTTAGTTGCCCTTCTCTGGACCCTCTCTAATACAATAATGTCCTGTTTGAGAGATGGGGACCAAAACTGTACGGCATATTCTAGATGGGGCCTTACCAGTGCTCTATACAGTGGAAGAATGACCCCCTCCTCCCGTGAATCTATTCCCCTTTTAATACAGCTCAATACCTTATTTGCCCTTGATGCTGCTGACTGTCATTGCTTGCTACAGGCAAGTTTATCATCTACAAGGACTCCAAGGTCCTTTTCCATAATGGCTTTGCCTAGTGTAGTCCCATTAAGGGTATAATCTGAGTTAGTTGCTGAAAGATTTCCGTGGGTTACAATATTTGAGCGTAAATACTTGATAAATTCCAGGAGATATTTGCCTATAGCTCTGGAACAGCCCTGACATGTCTAGTAGATATAAATTTGGTTGCCTCCCATAAAATCCAGGAGGGTTGGAAGTTCTGCCTTTGCTAGACTGGTTGTCTTTTCTTCGATGTGTACGATTGAAATTATGACCTCTCTACACTTTTTTACTTTGTACATCAGATTTGACACCAGTAATTATTCTGGGTTAAAGCCTGCCTGTTTGTGCTTCCATCAGGGACTGTACAGTTTTTCATACCTGGAGACCAGGTAGTGTCCAGATGCAGCTATAATACACAAAACTTCCCAGGGCTGAGAACAGGTGATCTTTAAAGTAGCAGTATACTCACTTATTCAACATGAGTATAATAGCTAGGGCTTGTGCAGGAGATATTGTTTGCCTATTGTTTTAACCATGAAACGTCTATATTTTTTAGTTTTTTAAGCTAAATAAGCCAAATAGGAAGTCGAAAACTACTCCATGGGTTTTTCCTTAGGAGGTAGATAATCTGATGCTAACAAAATAGACAAAACATAGGAAGAAGGGAAGGGACTGTATACTGGTAATATCATTTTCTACCTTACAAGACCAAACATGGAGTTTCTTCAGTTTCTCTTTTTAGCTCAAAAAATAACAAAAGCATATACTTGTCATTTGTTTGAATCTCATGTTTAGCACAAAAAAAAGGACATATTCTGCCCCTTAAAGTATTGAATTCAACACAAAGTTGTATTTGGTAGGAGAAGGAAGCAAATAGAGATCTGCTACACCCCCTCAGGCAAATATAGATTTTTAAATAGATCCCATACCTGTATTTTATAATAAAATATTCTATAATCTATTATCAGGAATACTTGGGATTTGGCATTTTCCGTATAAGGGTTATTTCCATAATTTGGATCACCATACCATAAATCCTACTAAATTAACATTTAAACATTAAATACACCAAAATAGGACTGTTTTGCCTCCCATATGGATTCATGCAGTTTTATTATTAAAGAAAAAAAATAAAAATAATATATATATATATATATATATATATATATATATATATATATATATATATATATATATATATATATATATATATATATATATTCATTACCATTTATTTGCTTAAAATGGACTCTATAGGAGAAGGCCATGCCTCGCACTGGCAATTTTTGCAGTGAATAACAAACTTATGGCTGTATATTCATTCTAATAGTGAAATCCGGGAGTGCCTGAAGCTGGATCCAGATCACAAAGATTGTTTTTCACATTATAAGCAAGTAAAGAAACTTAACAAGCAGATTCAAGCAGCCGAGGAACTCATCCATGAAGGACGGTAAGAAATTTTCTTTTAATGTTCTATGAAGAAGTTAACTTGATTATATTTAGCATACATTCTTTATCATTTACATAATGTAATCAGCAAGACAATGCTCTGTTGTTTGAGTAACAAAAGAACAATAAAATGTAAAAAAATTGCCCATTGTTCTTGAGAAGAACAGAGGATCATTTTTTTTTCAGTGGCAATCACCAGTGTAGTGGGTTTATTTGTTTTTTTTTTATATTTCAAAATCTTCACCTGTCCTAGTAATATTTTCTTTTTCCCCCAAGTAACCATTTAAAATGCATCTGACCTACAATGCTTGTTACTGTGCAGCAACTCTTAATTGTTAGTACTCATGATGAATAGTGAGTCCGAAATGCGTCAGGCAGTGAAAAAATATTTTTTATTGGAAGTACAGTCTGTATTTTTCTGATCTTGAATCTCATAACATTATTGAGACCTGCACTCCTATACAAACAGCACTGACATAATACAGAGGGGACTTGACTCTGCGGCAAGGTTGGAGCGGTATAATTTCAAGTTTATGCTCATTCTCACATTCCCTTGGGTCTTATTAGTTGTAATTCCCTGCTTCAATTGCTGCTGTAGTTAGGATGAACAGTCCAAAAATCGTCTCCACGTTGTACATTACCACTGTGGAGCTGGGAAAAGTAGAACTGCCTCATGACACTATGATTATAAGATGAAGTTAAAGGGATTCTGGCATGGGAAAATATTATTTTTTTCAAAACGCATCCGTTATTAGTGCTGCGCCAGCAGAATTCTGCACTAAAATCCATTTCCAATAGCAAACAGCTTTTTTTTTATATGAAATCTTACATGAGGCTAGACATATTGTCAGTTTCCCAGTTTCCTCCAGTCATGTGACTTGTGCTCTGATAAACTTCAGTCACTCTTTACTGCTGTAAAGTGGAGTGATATCACCTCTCCCCCTCCCCCAGCAGCCTAACAACAGAACAATGGGAAGGTAACCAGATAACAGCTCCCTAACAAAAGATAACAGTTGCCTGGTAGATCTAAGAACAGCACTCAATAGTAAAATCCAGGTCCCACTGCGACACATTCAGTTACATTGAGTAGGAGAAACAACAGCCTGCCAGAAAGCAGTTCCATCCTAAATTGCTGGCTTTTTCTGAAAGCACATGACCAGGCAAAATGACCTGAGATGGCTGCCTACACACTATATTACAACTAAAAAAATATACTTGCTGGTTCAAGAATAAAATGTTATATTGTAGAGTGAATTATTTGCAGTGTAAACAGTGTAATTTAGAAATAAAAACGACATCATAAAAATCATGACCAGATCCCTTTAAGTACGAAGTTAAACGAGAATTTGAAGTAATGTTTTGCTTTACATGCAGTTATGAGGATGCTCTCCCTAAATATGAAGGCATTTTAAAAACAGAGCCAAATGTCCCATATTATTCAGCACTTGTCCAGGAGTGGAGCTGCCATTGTTATTCTAAGGTAAGTTTCATTGATATTTAAGAGACAATATAATAAATCTTTAATTGAAACGTGAGCAGCTTTATGTTTCGTGAAAAATCTTCACATTGAAATAAATAGTTACTATTTTATATTTTATTTGATATTGGGCAGAAAATAGTGAGTATATCTAAATAGCAAGTGGCTAAACGTGGCAATCATGACTAATCTTTTCAGAAAATTTTGTAATTTTCAGCATCACCTTAACTCCATCTGCTGTAAATGAGCTGCTTGACCAGCGATAACTTGTCAAATCTGATGTTGACAAAATGCATGGAATTGTTTTCTGTGCCTTTACTGTTAGGCAGACATGCAGCTCACAACATAGGAAACTGAAACATTTGCTTGTCTTGTAACCTACAGCAGATAATAATAATGTAATCTTGTTGGCAGCAAAGTGAATTTGGCACTCAACATTTCTATCTGTATTCTCTAATGAGTGTCTCATTATGCATATAAAATGCTTCTCTTAGGAAGTTGTTGCTGTTTATTATGGGTGACTTTCTTGCGGTGGCTATATGAAGCAACAAAGTCTTTGTGACCCCAAGTAAATGCTTTACAAGACACCCCTTTACCAAAGACTTCATTTAAGATGGCCATGGCAAGGTCGCCAAACGAGCAGATCTTAACGCGATATGCCCACTAACGGCTGGGCGTTATCGGATTACAATACTACGAAACCTCCAAATTACAGAAAGTCTCTCACAGGCTCCATTTTATCCAAATAATCCACATTTTAAAAACTGATTTCCCTTTTCTCTGTAATATTAAAACAGTATCTTGTACTTGATCTCAACTGAGATATAATTCATCTTTATTGGAAGCAAAACCAGTCTATTGGGTTTATTTAACATTTACTGTACATTATTTTCTAGTAATATGAAGATCCAAATTATGGAAAGATCCCTTATCCGGAAAACCCTAGGTCTCGAGTATTCTGGGTAGCAGATCCCATTCCTATATAGGGTTTCTTATATATACTAAATGCACGTGCCTTGTGTGTCTGTTCGATTTCTTCTTCCACAGGTTTCACTGTACTCAATTCAGTGAGACATTGTCTGAGGATAGCCAACTGTGATGGACATGAACTTTCCTTTAAAATAAAAATAGCTTGCATTCAATACTTGCATTAAATTCACTTTGTTCAAAGATCAATACATCAACTGACAGATATAGCATCATGTAAATACAAGCGTTCTCTAGAGACAAATCCTGAATTATATTATCGGTTGCATTATAAATGTCAGCCGTGTTAAAAAAAAATTCTTTAGAAACAGTCAATGTTTAAGAAAACAAATATTGACAAGCTTATGGTGTTGCAGGTTGGGGTGTTTAGCAATATTAGAGGGGCTGAATAATAAACACTTGGCAGATTTGCTCCTGGGTAGTAACTCATAGCAACCAATCGGTGAGTAGATTTTTTACAGAAAGCTGCAGGGTGAACACTGAAAGCAATCATCTGATTGGTTGCCATGGATTACTGCCCAGGAATAAATGAGCCTCATGATAAAATCAACTCGGCAAAAGTACGGATTTGCCTCATACCCTGTATTGTAGAGGGGTCGGCCATCATGTTTGCAAAAGAAACTGTTGGCTAGTGTGATGGGCATATTCTCAATATCGTTGTGCCTGAGCTTTAGCAAGGGTGCAGGGACTTGCCCTAAGTGCGGAGTGCTCTCTTTTTCTCATGACCAGAAACTGCCAGGCATGATCAGCCAAGATGCTAAGAAAAATAAGTTGGAGCAGCTGCAAAGATGACATTAATACAGATTTTTATCTCTGCACTGCCTTAATAAATGAGCCCTGTAAATAAATGAATGTGCCACTCAGACAAGCCAGAGTGAATTATAGTCCATGGTTTCTATGTATATTTTAATATGATGTGCTTTGAAAGTTGCCTGTAACAAGTTAGGTGTGCCACCAGAGACCTGATCATTACTGTTCTAGGAAAAGGTTAAACCTTATAGCCTGCTAAATATGGTAATTTGAAAGATGTCTTATTGACATTTGAATTTTAAGCTGATTGATTCTCGTTAGCAAAATTGTGACTGGCTTACTCTTGGGGATTTGTGTGCGTAATGCCAAATCCGATTTGAGCAAAATAGATCTTTATTTGGCTGCCAGCGTTTTTTTTTTTCCTTCTTCAGCTTTAACTCGTGTTATGTATAATATACAGTATATGCAATTCCTAAGCTGACACATTTCTTTTTCCAAAAAAGACCAGCAAGACAAGTGTGTTACTGGTCTTGCTGGTCTTTTTTGGAAATGTCGAATTGATTTACCATGCACCCGAGGAATACTAAGGGATAAATTAAGAGATAAACTGAAGAAGGCGAAGGGGACATTTGATACTGGATCTGTAGTAAACGAGGAAGAACACATTGAATAGTATTTATTTAGTGACTGGTAGCTATTACACATAGCATTAGGGCAGGGGCACACGGGCAGATTCGGGGAGATTAAGTCGCCTGGCGACTAATCGCCTCTTCTTCATGGCGACAATCTCCCCGAACTGCCTTCCGCCTGCTAAAATTATATATATATATATATATATATATATATATATATATATATACTTCAAGAAGAAAGACCAGCAACACCAGGATTTCTGTGTATCAAAGCAAAAGTGTATTCAAATAATGCATGAATAGCCGACGTGACGTTTCGGTCCACGCAGGGACCTTCCTCATGGCATGCCATGAGGAAGGTCCCTGCGTGGACCGAAACGTCACGTCGGCTATTCATGCATTATTTGAATACACTTTTGCTTTGATACACAGAAATCCTGGTGTTGCTGGTCTTTCTTGAAGTATTCGCATTTCTTACCTTGCACCCAGGTAACACGACGTCAGCAGGGTGCTGCCCTAGTGAGGATATATATATATATATATATATATATATATATATATATATATATATATATATATATATATATATATATATATAGAAAAAACGATATTGGAACGCACTCCATGAGAGGGTCAAAGCCTGGGTGCCAGTTGAGTATAGATAATAAGTATTTTGCCGAATAACAGCACTCCAAGGAAGTAAATAACGCCAAGAAAGATTAGGAATATGCCAGGTTTATTAGTTCCAACGTTTCGGCATGTTGGAGCCGAAACGTTGGAACTAATAAACCTGGCATATTCCTAATCTTTCTTGGCGTTATTTACTTCCTTGGAGTGCTGTTATTCGGCGAAATATATATATATATATATATATATATATATATATATATATTTCTATTGGTTTGTGGACACTCCATTTTGATATAGGCCACTATGTAACAACACAGGATACATCCCGCTTGAGTTCTCTAGTGTTTTCAGGATTGATAGATTTATATTGCTATTTTGTGTCTTGTTTGAACTTTATATGTAATCATGAATTGTTTGTATATGGAGTATATTTAACATTTTTTATATTTGTCAGTTTTATGTATTTACAGTAATACATAAAACTGTGGTCTATTAATTAGAACAATGATTACACGTCCGTGTCCATTCTACGGTTTCCCGCCAAAAAGTAGATTTAAGGCATGTTCACTGTTTTGTTAGCACTTTGAGAAAGGACTTGGATTGGGCCGAAATGTCAGTCTGAGCTCTTAAATAAAATTTGTTTCTTAATTTCAATATTATGTAGGGAGTGATATTCTGAGACAAATTGCAATTGGTTATCAAGTTTTATAGTTTTTTACAGCGGCTCTTAAATTTGCAGTTTCAGCAATCTGGTTGCTAGTGTCCAAATTACCCTAGCAACCATGCATAGATTTGACTGGAATATGAATAGAAAAGGTCTGAGTGGAGAGAAGAGTAAAAGAGATTTAAAAAGTAGCAATAACAATACATTTGTAGCCTTGCAGAACATTTGTTTTTTTAGATGGGTCAGTGACCCCAATTTGAAAGCTGGAAAGAGTCAGAAGAAGAAGGCTACCACCTCAGGTCTTGAGGTCCTTCACAATCGAAGCAACCCCCTCCTTCCCCATCACATTCCTTGTAGTCTTTGTTGTAACTTTGAGAGTGCAGATGTTTCAGGCGAGTCTGGGCCAATCAGGTTTTTTTCCTGGTATCCCAGTTTACTAATGTAGGTGCAGTATTCTGTACATCCCACCATAGTTAAATAAAGACCTGTAGAGATAAGTTAATCAATACAAGGCAAGTTACATGATAATAATACAAAATGTAGACTATTTTGATCCCTCCTGCAGGACATAGCTACTGATTACTCAGTGGGTAAATAAATTGTCAGCAACATGTAAAAGTGTTTAGAATAAGTGCCAGATAACTGTCTGCCATATATATGTGATTTTCTCATTAATGGGGCGCTGAAAAGAACCCACTTATAGCTGGCGGCTCCATGTCTCCCAGCAATGTTGACACTGATGTGTGTTTATTATGTTGTTCCACTTTAAAGAAAAAAAAAATCTGTGAACTTGGTGGAACTTAGATTAGTTGAGACCTTTTTATTGTATTCTTATTAATGGAAAGTAATGTTTCCGATTCATGAATTCATGTCAGACGTCAGGACAGATTTGCACTCCCCTGTCAAGTGTCTAAGTAATATAAATTGGTTGGCACCTCCTGCTGTCTAGCTGGGAAACGGCACAAAAGACAAATGTAACACTTGCTGAGAGAGAACATCTGCTTGGAAATCATCTGAAATCGTCCTGCACCTAGAATAGAAGTCAGTGACAGGGTGGAAAGGGGCTGCTTGTATATGAGATCTCAAGCAGACGTCTCTGAGGCCTTCATGTTCCCTTGTTCCTTTCTGGCATTAAAGGCTTACTCTTAGCACGGGGAAGCACATTTATCAAGGGTCCAATTTCTAATTCATGAACGTTTTTTAAAACTCTCAGAAACTCCCATAAATTCGAAATTCGGCTAATCGAAATGTATTAATAAAATTGAATTTTTCCAATTCGGACGAATTTAAACAACCCGTAAAACTCAAATCGAATTTGAACCGAATTTGATCAATCACGATCAATCGAATGTCAGGAAGGCTGCAAACATTGATCCCTCTCCCATTGACTTAAACAGCAATTCGGCAGGTTTTAGGTGGCGAATACTCAAATTTGAATTCTTAATGGGCCAGACTATGATAAATCTTGACTCGACTCGAGTTTGGATAACTCCCTAGTCGAATTTGACAGTTTTGACCATAAAAAAATTCAAAATTTGAAGTCAGATTTTCAATTCGACCCTTAATAAATCTGCCCCTTAATATGTTGAAGCCAGTGACAATCCGATAATACTTCAAGTTTTCTTGCTGTTATTGTGGAATCCCAGAAGTTTCCCCGGTTTCCAATGATGCTGCCCTACAATATTCATCCTTTGCATATTTGCACACGTCTTATACTTGGGAAGGTCTCGTTCACTAGGCAGAGTTATTTCTGCTGGTCAATCAGAGAAAATTTTCTCCATTCATCTCTCTGTTCATGTGGAAACTGGGTGAATCTGTTGTCACTGTCTGATTAGCCTCCCCAATGTCCAACTGATTTGCATCTGGAACAGCCAGACACCCATTTTTATCTCTGAAAAAGATCAATGTGGAAATTAAAAGTTCACTGTATTTCCATCTGATTAGACATATTCAGTTTGCATGTCACAATGCCTAATGCAACCATGCCCTGTGTGGGAGCCAATATTGTAGCCATTTTGTTCTGTTTCCACAATAACAACTGGGTTTAAGGCCAAGATCAGATGATGTTCAGACCTGCGTTAAGCACATTTAGCAGTTGTTCCCTTGATAAATCTGACTGATCAAGCAGTTAATGTTTCCAGCTAGGTTAAAAAAACAAAGCCTGACACTAATTTATGAATGGATTGGTCATTTATATGCCACAATATTGTTACTACCCTGTTAATAACACAGTGTTTTGTTCTGGACAGCTATTCGAGATTATGAAACTGCTCAGCAGAACAATGAAAATGACAAACAGATACGAGAAGGCCTGGATAAAGCACAGAAGCTCTTGAAGCAATCGCAAAAACGGGATTACTACAAAATTCTTGGAGTTAAGAAGTACACTCCTTTTTATTGTATTATACACACTATTTCTATAAATTAGCCATTACATAACATAATTGGGCCACATAATGATACGCCTGCACTGTAATGCCTTTCTGTTTGTTGTAAGAACAGAGATAAAATCTGAAATAAGGAAATTCAAACATTGCATTATACAGTTCTAAAATAGGAGCAATGTGCCTTTAAACGTTCACCTTATACTGCTTTACTAAAAACTTCCCTGGACACTTTGCTAGTAGCAGCCATTAGTACACTCCCAGGCTGTACCTGACGCATTCTAACCAATCCCTGTTTGATGTGCAGTTAATAGAAAACGACTTGCTTGTTAAACAAATAGGCAACTCCAATAAAGATGCCAATAAATGAGGTGCCAACATTTTATTTGCCTACATGGCAAGGGTAAATTTTAAACATTCTTTATGTCCACTTTCAATTATATATTTTAAGTATTTTAAAATTCTAACAGCTGCCTGTAATGAAACCCAGGGATTCTGCTCAGCATGGACAAAGATAAGAAATGTATCCACTAAGGGGCAGATTTGCCTAGAGTCGAATATCGAGGGTTTATTAACCCTCGATATTCGACTGTCGAATGTAAATCCTTCGACTTCGAATATCGACTTCGACAACGATTAAATCCTTTGAATCGTTCGATTCGAAGGATTTTAATCCATCGATCGAACGATTTTTCTTCGACCTAAAAATTGTTACATGGCACCTCGGTAGGTTTTAGGTGGCGAACTAGGGGGTCGAAGTTTTTTTTAAAGAGACAGTACTTCGACTATCGAATAGTCTAACGATTTTTAGTTTGAATCGTTCGATTCAAAGTCTTAGTCGAAGGTCGAAGTAGCCAATCCGATGGTCGAAGTAGCCAAAAAAAAAAACATTCGAAATTTGAAGTTTTTTTATTCTATTCCTTCACTCGAGCTAAGTAAATGGGCCCCTTAATCAGCGCCGGATTTCAATGTGGGGCGCCCCTAGGCCCCTAGCGCCCACCTCACCTCCCCTTCCCAGCGCGCCGGCGAAAAAAACGCCGGCGCAGCTGCTGAAATTGAATGGGGACGCACGCGTCCCCATAGTGCGGCTGGGCGGCATGCCGCCCCTATTTTTTTGCCGCCCTAGGCCCGGGCCTATGCGGCCTTCACGCAAATCCGGGCCTGCCCTTAATGTATCAATTTAGATCAGTTAAAGAGTCAGCGACCCCCCCCCCTCTTCCCAGAGCTGCTTTAGAAGGTGAAAAATAAAATTTTACATTTCAATATTGAAAAACAGTAATTTGGAAAACTCTTTATTTCTGGCGAACAATCTAAAACCAACTGAAGTGAAAAAAGTATTTGAAGGTGAACAACCCTTTTAAATGCACTGCCAGTCTGTAGGGAAACTTGTGACTGGAGAAGACCCCACGCTGGCACCAGACATAGTTATATTCCAGATTGCCTGCTGATCCATTCACCTTTACTTTATTTATATGTACATATTCTAGAGAACACACTGCTAAAATGCAAAGTAATTCATGTTATCTTTCTGTGATACACAGGAATGCCAAGAAGCAAGAAATAATAAAAGCCTACAGAAAGCTGGCACAACAGTGGCACCTGGATAACTTCCAAGACGAAGGAGAAAAAAAGAAAGCAGAAAAGAAATTTATTGACATTGCATCTGCCAAGGAAGTCTTAACTGATCCAGGTTATTTTATTGCTTCACTATTACACTATTCTTGTAGAAAGCAAATTAACAACCATTGGTCACATGACATGATCAAACAATAACTGCCTGATATTGTCCTGCAAGGTCCAAGTGATCACTTGAAAGACAATATTGGGTGCAACTGAAAGGCCAACCCCTGAATTTGCTGTCATGTTCTGTGCCAGTGCCCCAATGATTTGCAGCTTTAACCTGTGATGATTTAAAATCAGCCCCAATTCCCTGAATGTATCCGACTGCAGCACTGTGCACCCCACATTTCCTCCTCTCTTCCCACTAGCATGGGAGGGGGCAATAGGTTAGTATTCAAGGACAGAAGCAATTTTGCTTTTATTTTTCTATAGGCTCCAGTGGGAAAGTGTCAGTTTTAGGTTTTGTGTGGATTAAAAAAAAAAAAGTTGAAGGAAAATGTCAAATTACAGAACCATATAAATTAATATATAATAATTAAGAGAAATTGCCTACAGGTTGCAATTGTAAGCTAGCCTGTATAGTTTTCTCTATACATCTGTTGAATTGAGCAGGGAAACTACACTAACCAGGGTCGGACTGGGCCGACGGGACACTGGGAAAAAACCTGATGGGCCACGCCATCCCAGACCCGCCACATGCACTTCCTTCTCACCTCCCGGAAGCGCAAGCGAAAGTTATGCGGGGTTGCATATAAGTCAATGGGAGAAGTCCTGACTATATCTTGATCGGCACTGGGTTTCATGCAAAAATCCAAAGATTTTGTGGTTTTCGGGCAAAAATCCAAGTTTTCATGAGGAAAATGCGAAAAATGTGTACAATCCGAAATCTTTCCACAAATGTTTCAGGGTTTTTCCCACACAGGAAATTTTCAGGAAAATGTAGTGCGGATTGGGTCAGTTTTGGTCAGTGGAGTAGTTTTCGGAAAATAATGAGATAAATTTGACTTTGATAAAAAAGTCTTTATAATATAGCAAGCATGGTATCTTTCCTGGCACTGTAAAGGCTGATGCGCAGCTGAAAAAATGATTCGATGGAGATTTCTCCTGCCAGTTTATCTGCAGAGCAGGTTATGACTCCTGAATTGCTACACTTAGGAGGTTTTTTATCAGAGTCCGAATTTATCTCAATATTTTCTGAAAAAAACTCAGACCAAATCTGCACAGGTTTTTTGGGCTTATTTATTAATACACTTTCAGGGAAAAAAATTTGCGGGAAAAAAATCATAAAAAAATCAGATTTTCACGATTTTTTCTGATTTTACACCCGAAAACTCAGAATTTCGCCTGAAAACTTCGGGGTATTGCCAAAAATCCAGCGCACAACAGAAAATCTTTGGGACTTCTCCCATTGACTTATATGCAACCTCGACAGTTTTGAGATGCCAGATTTTCAGATTCTGACTTTTCCATCCTCGGTTTAATACATTTTTGATTTTTGCATTCGGAGTTTAGTAAATAACCCCCTTAATGTCTAATAAACATGTTTTGTCTCCATAAAGGAAACCTGCTCTACTACTGACCACTGAGCACAGCTGCATGGTTCAGGTTTCATATTGTATAGTCATACAGCCCAATCCAAAAAAGCTCTCATTCATTATAATTGCAGCCCCCGACAGAGCAAAGTGTAAAGCAAATTATGCTCAGTGGGAGGCGGTGACTTCAACAGCAAGAAACAGTGAGAATAAAGTACATTGTCTGTTTGTAAGAGCAAGTTGGGCCCTTTGCATCAACTGTGGGTTCCTACTTTTACTCCTGCAAGTTCTTGTATTATGTTAACGCTGGCATGTAGTAATGAGCGAATATGTCCCAGTTCACTTTACCAAGAAATCAGCGAAACTCCGCAAAAATTAGCAAAACGGCGAAAAAATTCGCGAAACACATTGAAATCAATGGGCTTCAAAATTATTTTGACGCACAACAGTTTTGACACAAGCGACAATCTTTCTGTGCGCGGTTCTTTGGTCCAAATGCATTAAAGTTAATGGGCATCCGAATAATTTTGACGTGCGACAATTCTGACGAGCGTCAATTTTTTTTGTCGCAGCAGTTTCTTGAAAACATTTGCCGTCTGCGAAATCCGAAATTTGCCGCAAATCCATGCCTTGAACATTTGCACTTGTTAATTCTTCCATTAGTTCCGTTTTGTTCTTAGTCTTCATCAATGGAAGATTTCTTTTTTCTATTTGCAGTCGGTCATGGTGTTTGGTATTCTATGGATTTAAATGAATACATGTATTTTAGTTACACCTTCCCAATCCTCATTATTTTCATGCCTTTCTATATTTACATTGTCTGTTCCTGTAGAAAAGAGGGGTCGATTTGATGACGGTGAAGATCCTCTTGACCCTGAAAGCCAACAAGGCACAGGGAGGCCTCATTTCCATCACGGCTGGAACCAGTGGCAAGGATTCAATCCATTCGGCTCCGGAGGATCTTTCAGCTTCAAATTCAACTAGACAAATATGACTTCACGCACCTTGGGAAGATTTGTATGCGCCGTACTGGAACTAAAGTGATCAGCTCCAGCTATAGACGGACACAGAGCAGCTCGCCTGGATGCAGTGACATGAAGCAAAACATTTCTGTGACTTTGAAAAGACAGATTGAATTACTGTACCTACCGACTGTGTTCTTCATTTTAACTTTCAGTGTTCCTCAACGGATAAATGCAAAGTATTTTTTCTCTCCTGTAGTCTCGGGAGGATTTTCTGTGCAGTGCAAAAAGCTCAACCTGTGCCGTACGGAGAATGGTACTGAATTGTATTGATGCCACAAAAAAAGGCAGTGCCAAGGCCTGAACAGTATATTCAAACAGAAATATATATGTAAATTAAACTATTTTTCAAACCTGATGCATTAGGAGTGGGTTCATCGAAAGAGGATTGTGCTATAAAGGTGAATTTGGGCAGAAAGCATTGATCATTCTGATAATATTGAAGGTGCGACTTATCTGCTTCACACTTCATTCACACTACAGACTGTTGGATCCGTTCCAGAAGCACTGAAATCACATCTTGCTTCAACGTTAATTTGCACCATTTCATGATAGCATGTTATGTTTCATGGTACAAAAACATTAGATAATGGAATTTCAAAAGAAACGAGATCCCAGCAGCCTCATGGGTTGGCTCATGTGACCTAACATGTATGGTTTGTTTGTGTTCACCGTGAATCCTACGATGCCAGGGGGCGGCCCTTATTTATTTATTTTTTTTAAATGGCAGTTTTCTATTTATGATTACCCAATGGCACATACTACTAAAAAAGAATAAATTGTTTATTTACATGGAACAGGGTTTTACACATGATAAATTTTATGCAATAATATTTTTGTTCGGGGGTATAGTTTTCCTTTAATACATTAACATTCAAGGTGTCAAAATGGCAGAACAGAACAGAATCTCCGATCTAAGGGGCACATTTATTATGTTGTTTAAAATGAAATTCACCGAAAAAAATAAATGGCGACGGGGTGTGTCATGTTATGCCATGCGAACATTAGATTTGACGCCATTGTTTTAATTGCTTCTAGTGAGAAAAAACACGCAAAAATATTATACCGTTTTTTAACACCGTAAATCATGCTAATGTGTGGTGTATTATATGTTTTTATTTTAACAGCTTAATAAATATGCCCACTATGTTGGAATTTGCATACACAGTTTAAAATAGTATATACTTATGAAATAGACTCGTTTCTGATTGGGAACATAATGCTTAAAATAAATCTATAGATTCCAAACAAGCAATGTTTTCTATGGCCCCACAAGAGAGTCATTTTCCATATATGATTTCATTCCTGTTCTGTGGAGCTTAGTAGAAAACAGCTCATGCCAGGGAGTGGAATCAAATCTGCTCATTCTAAACTAACCCACCGATTTTACAGTACGAGGCTTGGGGTCTTCTGATATATAAGACTGAAATCACCAGTCCCCCTATAATAAAAGGCCTGATGCAAAACAAAGGCACATTATAAAAAGTCAATAGCTTGTACATTGGGGGGCTGTTTATCAAGCCTCAAGTTTTTCTGGTCAAGGTTTAAAGGGGGGGAAAAAATCAACTTTTAGAGGGGAAAAATATTACAAATTTTTCAAAATGTATAATGCTCCTAAACTGCTAAAAATCTGAAAAACTCCAGCTATGTCAATGGCAGATGTTTTTAACAAATTTAACAAATAGAACATTTTTTTTTTACCTTCAGGATTCTCAATAGTTTCAGGCTGTTTCGCTGTTTTTTGTTCAATAATCTGATGCAGTAAATTTGAGTTTCCGGAGCGTCAATTTGAAAAAGTCTCACAATGCGATTTGATTCGTGATTTTGTTGCAGCTTTTTGTCGCATTCATTTTATTGAGAATTTTTAATTATTGGTAAATTAAGGGCGTTCACGTTTGAGAGTTTGGTCGAATTCTTTTTTTGAACAAAGTGAGAAAAAGTCGAGTTTTAGTAGTCTGTTAGAAGTCTGTTTAGAAGTCTGTTTAGTAGTCTGTTAGAAGTCTGTTTAGAAGTCTGTTAGTAGTCTGTTTAGTAGTCTGTTAGAAGTCTGTTAGAAGTCTGTTAGTAGTCTGTTAGTAGTCTGTTTAGTAGTCTGTTAGAAGTCTGTTTAGTAGTCTGTTAGAAGTCTGTTTAGTAGTCTGTTAGAAGTCTGTTAGAAGTCTGTTAGTAGTCTGTTAGTAGTCTGTTTAGTAGTCTGTTAGAAGTCTGTTTAGTAGTCTGTTAGAAGTCTGTTTAGTAGTCTGTTAGAAGTCTGTTAGAAGTCTGTTAGTAGTCTGTTTAGTAGTCTGTTAGAAGTCTGTTTAATAGTCTGTTAGTAGTCTGTTTAGTAGTCTGTTAGAAGTCTGTTTAGTAGTCTGTTAGAAGTCTGTTAGAAGTCTGTTAGAAGTCTGTTAGTAGTCTGTTTAGTAGTCTGTTAGAAGTCTGTTAGAAGTCTGTTAGTAGTCTGTTTAGTAGTCTGTTAGAAGTCTGTTTAGTAGTCTGTTAGAAGTCTGTTTAGAAGTCTGTTTAGTAGTCGGTTAGAAGTCTGTTTAGAAGTCTGTTAGTAGTCTGTTAGAAGTCTTTTTAGTAGTCTGTTAGAAGTCTGTTAGAAGTCTGTTAACAGTCTGTTTAGTAGTCGGTTAGAAGTCTGTTTAGTAGTCGGTTAGAAGTCTGTTTAGTAGTCGGTTAGAAGTCTGTTTAGTAGTCTGTTAGAAGTCTGTTTAGTAGTCGGTTAGAAGTCTGTTTAGTAGTCTGTTAGAAGTCTGTTTAGTAGTCTGTTAGAAGTCTGTTTAGTAGTCTGTTAGAAGTCTGTTTAGAAGTCTGTTTAGTAGTCTGTTAGAAGTCTGTTTAGAAGTCTGTTTAGAAGTCTGTTAGAAGTCTGTTTAGTAGTCTGTTAGAAGTCTGTTTAGTAGTCTGTTAGAAGTCTGTTTAGTAGTCTGTTTAGTAGTCTGTTTAGTAGTCTGTTTAGTAGTCTGTTTAGAAGTCTGTTTAGAAGTCTGTTTAGTAGTCTGTTTAGAAGTCTGTTTAGAAGTCTGTTTATCTGTTTAGAAGTCTGTTTAGTAGTCTGTTAGAAGTCTGTTTAGTAGTCTGTTAGAAGTCTGTTAGAAGTCTGTTAGAAGTCTGTTAGAAGTCTGTTTAGTAGTCTGTTTGAAGTCTGTTTAGTAGTCTGTTTGAAGTCTGTTTAGTAGTCTGTTAGAAGTCTGTTTAGTAGTCTGTTAGAAGTCTGTTTAGTAGTCTGTTAGAAGTCTGTTTAGTAGTCTGTTAGAAGTCTGTTTAGTAGTCTGTTAGAAGTCTGTTTAGTAGTCTGTTTAGTAGTCTGTTTAGAAGTCTGTTTAGAAGTCTGTTTAGTAGTCTGTTAGAAGTCTGTTTAGTAGTCTGTTAGAAGTCTGTTTAGTAGTCTGTTAGAAGTCTGTTTAGTAGTCTGTTAGAAGTCTGTTTAGTAGTCTGTTAGAAGTCTGTTTAGTAGTCTGTTAGTAGTCTGTTTAGTAGTCTGTTTAGAAGTCTGTTTAGTAGTCTGTTTAGAAGTCTGTTTAGAAGTCTGTTTAGTAGTCTGTTAGAAGTCTGTTTAGTAGTCTGTTAGAAGTCTGTTTAGTAGTCTGTTAGAAGTCTGTTTAGTAGTCTGTTAGAAGTCTGTTTAGTAGTCTGTTAGAAGTCTGTTTAGTAGTCTGTTTAGTAGTCTGTTTAGTAGTCTGTTAGAAGTCTGTTTAGTAGTCTGTTTAGTAGTCTGTTAGTAGTCTGTTTAGTAGTCTGTTTAGTAGTCTGTTTAGTAGTCTGTTAGAAGTCTGTTTAGTAGTCTGTTAGAAGTCTGTTTAGAAGTCTGTTTAGAAGTCTGTTTAGAAGTCTGTTTAGAAGTCTGTTAGAAGTCTGTTTAGTAGTCTGTTAGTAGTCTGTTTAGTAGTCTGTTTAGTAGTCTGTTTAGAAGTCTGTTTAGAAGTCTGTTTAGTAGTCTGTTAGAAGTCTGTTTAGAAGTCTGTTTAGTAGTCTGTTAGAAGTCTGTTTAGAAGTCTGTTTAGAAGTCTGTTTAGAAGTCTGTTAGAAGTCTGTTTAGTAGTCTGTTAGAAGTCTGTTTAGTAGTCTGTTAGTAGTCTGTTTAGAAGTCTGTTTAGAAGTCTGTTTAGAAGTCTGTTTAGAAGTCTGTTTAGAAGTCTGTTTAGTAGTCTGTTAGAAGTCTGTTGCTTTCAGTATAAAATGTTCGCAGGCAAGCCCAGCCGCTGAATACTCTCTCCAGTGCAGCCACAGTTTAAACATACACTACATGTAAAGAACAGTGTACATATATATTCACCTTTGTTCAACATGAGTGCAGTAAAGGTCTTTATCAAAGGCCAACACAAAACAAAATTGTAATTAAATATCAATTTTAAAAAAACATTTACTTTTCAGATGAAGATTTTTACTTTTCTTGGCTTGGGTTGAACCACGTAACTGGAAATTACATTATTCCGGAGGCGGATCAACCTGGTGAAGGTAAACAAACTTACATGTTTGTGGGGGTGATAGGGAGGTGTCCTGCTGCTGACCTGGATACTTTCTACCCAACCACTTTGCAGTATTCCATGGGTACCCGACCCTGTGCAAGTCCAAACTAACCAATCACTTCCCCACGTTGCTTTCAGATAGTCCCTTGCTCAACAGAACCAGGAAGTTGCAGAGTGAAAGAACTTTAGGCAAAAAGAAAAATAGACAAAATTATGCTCAACTCAAACCCTATTCGTTATACTCACATTTAACAAAGGGGTATATTGCCTTGTTGAGAAATCAAAGGTAGCTCCACATCTGGTCAGTCAGTTTGGGCAATTCTGATTATAGCGCACGTTGCTCTGGGCAAGTAGGGTGCCTCTAGGACCTTTAGGGTTAGTCCACACGAGGAGATTCAGGGAGATTTAGTTGCCTGGCGACTAATTGCCTCTTCCTCTGGGCGAGAATCTCCCCGAACTGCCTCCGCGTGTCTTTCCATCCGCTATAATGAAAAGTCGCCTGCGCTAAAGCACACGCGGCTCTTCATTTTCCAAAGTCGCCCGAAGTTGCCTCAGGAGGAGTCTTCGGAAAACGAAGCGCCGCGTTTGCTTTAGCGCAGGCAACTTTTCATTATAGCGGATGGAAAGACACGCAGAGGCAGTTTGAATCTCCTCGTGTGGACTAACCCTTATCAGTTGGTCTGTCCAAAGTGAAAATTGAACTTGGAAATGATGCGTTTGCTGATGCAAAGGTAGGAGGAGTCACAGTTCCACTTCACTTACACTGAATTATTTTGAAACTTTGCTGTGTGACTGAGATCTCTCATTATAGGGGTTTTGTTGAATGAAGCCAGTCTCCTAATTCTTAATCTTTAATTTGTGCCTAAACTTGTATTGTATCGTTAATTGGATTAATAAAATAAAGGTCTGGAATGGAGGGAGATTTAATTATACGCATGCTCGGATGCAGGCAGTCCATGGTGCCCCCGCATGGGGTATATTGCAATAATGATGCTTTCAGCTGGAAGAGTTTGTCCTAGATTTTCTCCAAATTCTCATTAACCCTTACACAGCCTGCACTAAAATATAAACATAGCTAGTCAGTGGTTAATGCACGTATAATACACAAAAGACATGAATATCTTGTAAATTATATAGTGAATAAAGTACCCCTCTTGTAAAATATAAGGATATTATAAGTTAATATTTATTATAATACACAAATTTCAGTGAGTCGTGTGACAGAAATTACATCAGAACTCACCGTTTATAAGGATATAATTTACAAGATATTCATGACTTTTGTGTATTATATCCTTACAAACGGTAAATAGTGATGTCATCAGTTATAAACAGTGAGTAGTGATGTCATTTCTGTCACATGACCTTCGGTCTTGTATTTTTATATGGTCATGAAACTCCTCGGTAACTTATAATATCCTTACAATTTACATGAGGGGGTACTTTATTCACTATATTATGCTGATGGATTTTGTTCCATATAATATAGCACAGTATTGAAATGGCACTAAGATCAATAAATACCCCCCCCCCCAATGAGGAGGATGGGCAGTTTATATAACTGTCTACAAACACAATCTGCTGGGGTATTATATATAAATGCCTGAATGATAACATGGTATATTTATAGGGAGATCTCTGGCAAACACTCCATTGCAAATGGTGATAACTGGCATAGGCATACAATTGGCCAAAAAATGTTAATTTAAAAAAAAAAAGTATAATCATTTTAAAATAATCACATTGCTAATTAAAGTCTTCATTTGTAGCCAGGTACTTTGCATGCTCTATGTATACATGTCCAATAATAATAATATTAAAGGAAACTGGCACCACTCCCAATAAATAGACATCTCTGTAGGTACAGTATGTTCATTTGCACATCAGTAATAGCCACTTATCAATCCTCAATGAAATGTTGTCAGTAAAGCCTCTAAGTACTGTGAGTGTTCCTTTATCATTGTGTCCACCACTCACCTATAGTTTCACTCACCTGTTCATCTCTGTAGGATTTAATGCGTGTATAGACTTTATTTTATCTAAACTCATTTTAGATTTATATTCAAAGGGACGCTCACCTTTTACTTCAAATATTTCAAATGACTTATCCCAGCCTATAATATATTCTTCCATATGGAAAGTGATGAACACTTTGTATTCTTTGCTGTAACCATGAAAGCTTTAATTGACTCAAGCTTTAAATCATGTCCTCTTGGCTTGCTACAAATATAATCTAAACTGCAGTGGTTGAACCATTATGTTCACAGAATGTAGTTTTCTTTAATGTTTTGTTTAAGATCATTAATTTAGATTAGATTAGATTAAGTTCTAGTTTACCCGTCTTTTAATTCAGTAAAATGTGTAGGTGGCATCACCGTTTACTATTAATATCTTTTTTCTTTCCATGCCTTTTGCTCAGAAAGTTGAATAGGTATGATTCATTTTGTCAAAATCTGCAGTTTATTCTGAACACACAATAAAAAAAATACAAAAAAAACAATGAAAGCAGCCCTAGTGCTCCTAATATTTTCCTCTAGAAAGAGCTACAATACCTTGAAGCAGACACCTCCATAGACTTCTGCATCAAACCTTAATGATTCTATTGCAGGAAACTGGAGAGAAGAGACGCCTAGCTGTTATGACACCGCCTAGGTGAGGAAATGAACGACCGTACACCCTTAATCAGATTAGCCTGGTGCACAATATTAGAGGATCCAGCAACCTCACAATCAGTGTAGGAAGAAGATATCGGCACACAAGGCATTCAAGTTGCAGGGAGTACCCAGCTTGTTTTATTGTGCGGAATTCAACATTTCAGGGACACGCACCCTTTGTCAAGCATATGGGAACCGTAGTGCAGGACATACAAATAGAGTGGTCAATTAATAAATTAGCATATACAATTGAAAATATTATAAAATAGCAAAATGCATAAATAATTACATGAGAATTATTGTTACAATCTCCCAAAGTGAACATATTCGGTGTCCAAAGGTGTATATTGCATACTAAAGTCCATAATTGGAAGTGTAGGGATGTGTAAAATAGTCACCCCTAGTATTATTGTCAGTGTTATAGACACCTAACTGGGTCCTAAAATACAGTTGGGAGGGGTACTGTTTGCTCTAAGCTAGGCCCCTTTGCTGTTTCTCACAGTGACCAGCAGATGGCACTGTGCTAGGATATAAAAGGCTCTGAAGCCATGCTTTCAGTGTCCATTTTGTGCTAGCTCTGACCTGAACAGGCAGGTAGAGCTCTGTGGAACCTAGACAGGTCAGGTCTAGTAAGAATAGGCTACTCACCATAGGTTACTCTAGGAGTAACAGACAGGTTATTTAGCTGAGCAGCCCCAAGGCTCCAACGAGGAGAGTCAGAGGGATTAAGATCCTGGGTACTAATAGCCCAGAAGTAGGGACAAAGTGTATAGAAACAGGGTAGATAGATTCCCCTCAGGTTCCACTTTGGGAAAAGGCTGAAAGCTAGGTGTACCTTTATTGCTGCTGAGCACGTCCTCTTTCCTGTGGGGACTAATACTGACCAAATGGTGCTGTGAGTATTGCCTATTCAATGTGATGCCAAATCCTGTCATGCTCTATTGTATACTCCACTGAGGATTGTGTATGTTCAATAAATAAGTTCATGTTGAAGTTATAAGAACCACTGGTGCTCAATTATTATACCTTGTATCCAGTTACAGTTGCACAACACCCTGCCTCCACACCGTTGTGAGGGCTTATTCTCTAAGATTATAGGTCTCATCCGGAGCACATTTATTGGGAGTGGAGCTCAATAGTGGTGTAAAGCACACACAATTTACTATAGCGCTACATTTTGGCGCCCAATGTGGGGCACGAAGGGTTAAACTGTAACACTGGCAGTGGATCTGGTGCCTGAGGATTATGATCACCAAGGGGTGACTGAAGAGTTACACCGCTACTCTGAGTTAAGGGGGTGTAGATTGTTTGACTTAGTACCCTCCGAAATCCCAGGTTATTCTGTACTATACTATAAGTCTTCCATAGAGATACCAGAATTCACTGGTACTGCTGTTGTTTGCCCAGTAAGAGTTCGACATTATGGATGCCCTATTGTCTTTGCCGACATGATGGGGACCAACCCATCAAGCTGGCACAGTATGAAAAGAAGTGCCAAGCGTTGATCCTGCCGTGTTGCACCTTACGATAACCCCTGAGGAGGCCTTTGAATGGGCCATAAGGGAACAGATTGACCCCTCTCAGGCTGTGGTTGTGGACTGGGTCCCTATAGAGCACAACGCTATGTACATTAACTGTAAATGGTTAGCCTTAAGTCTAGGAGACGATTTTCTACAAGTTGCAAGGAAACCTTCCAGCGTGAAAGGATATTCTAGTATGCTTTATAGGGTGCCCAGTGAGTTCAGAGACCGCCCCGGACCATGTAGAATTTATCCGTTGGGTCTGCCACCAGAGGGTTGCCCCCTCATTTACCCTAAGCTGGGAATGTATTCAACCGTAGAGGAAAAGTGTCAGGCTGCTGATAGTGAAGTCGTCAGTCAACCTTTCTCGATCTCCCCGTGTGATAACTTCTGAGGAAGTGTATAAATGGGCCGTAACGGAAGGTGTTGATCCTAAGCAAGTCGTGGTCCTAGATGAGGTTCACCCGCTCGCTCCAAGATATTTGGCTGCTTGCCCATTAAGTCTGTTTCCAAGGTTTGATGGATACAGATTCATAGCCCAAGCTCAGTCTGAAGTTCGGAACTGTGTCCAGTTACTATGGCAGGTGGATAATGACCTCCCTGATGATGATGAGGGGCCACCTAGGATTTACCCTGTAGGAATGTTAGATGGGTGTTCATGTGTTTATGCCAAACAGCCCATTCAGCCCCCTGTGAAGGAAGAGAGCGCTGAAGTGGTGATTGCCTGTACTCCAGAATTGGCCAGTACGGGGTTAACAGATTACCTTAAACGCAAGGACTTCCCGGAAGAATCTGGGGTCCCTGCCGTGGAGCTACCACGTGAGCCAGAGGGCCCGGTAGCGTTATTACAAGAGGAGAGCATCCCTGTTACCGTAATTCCCCCTCCTTAGCTGACAAGGGAGATGAGGGTTGTGTGGAGGATCTACCTTCAATAGAGACTGAGTTCTGTACACCGAATGTGTTAAACTATCCTGTAATGGAGGCTCTCTGTGTTAATACAGTGCATGAACATTCCCCTGCTAAAAGTGTTCCACCAGGGGGAGTGTCCAGAGACGTGGCTGTTGGTGCCAGAAACGTAACTAGAGGGGGGCGGGCCCTGGCGCAGGACGCGCAGCCGGGCCCCCCCGCCCCCCTCCGTACACCCGGAACTGGTCGGGAATATGCGGCACAAAGCGGCGCTCGGACTGCCGGGGGGCCCTGAGGGGGTGCGGGCCCTGGCCCCCTCGCACCCCTTGCTCCCCCGGTAGTTCCGCCACTGGTTGGCGCGAAACCCGCACCCAAAATTACCGCTAGAGCCACGAAGGAACGCCCTGACCTGAGTGAGATCACGTCTGCAATTTTGAGGGTAGTGGCGACTACGTTGAAGATGGACGTGTCCCAGGAGAAGATGGCGGAGTTGGCTGCAGAGCCTGCCGTGCTGAAGGCGATGGAAAATGCCATTGGTTTGCCTGCTCTTGCAGAGCCAGAGAAGCATTATGTCTGGCAAGGGACTTTTGTTCCCAGCTCGCAATGTGGAGTGCAACTGTGGATGGGACCTTTCCACCGTGCAGATCAGCTTCCCTTGGAGCGAGAAACCGTGGAAGGCGTGGTGAGTGGAACCCGGGCACCAGTGTACCATAGGATAGAGAGTACCCCGGGGGTGTCAGCGGCTGCGACCCCCGCACCTGAGAGTGTCCCGATTGTCCCGCACAGTGAAGCTCCTACAGAAATTAAAGAGGTCCCCCTGCCTATTGACATTACACCCGAGGGTGATAGATCATCCCCCGCAGCTGTAGTGATGAACCTGCTAACGCCGAAGTTGGCGGGTGAGTTTTGTGACGCTGATGCTTTAGTGTCGCTGTCGGATGCCATTCCTCTAGTAGAGATTGGGGATAAGGATTTACTGCATCCAAAAGAAAACCATATGATGATGGCTGTACCGATTCCTCCGGACGGAGATGGCGGAGCTCAATACTCCCGTTACTAGGCAAAGGGGAGTCTATGGACAGAGTGCTGCAGGAGTTGGGGGTGAATGCTGAGACGATTCCCCATGATGATTCAGCTCCGGTTACCTCGGATGAGGAAAGTCTGTCGCCAAAGAAAGTGTCTGCAGCCACCGAAACTTTTGGTGCTGGCGAGGAATGCTGGGCACCTGCGAAAATTACAGTCTCAGATGAGGCAGCCATCCCTGTGGGGGTAAGTGACCCCTTATCCGCTTCGGTGACTGAACTAGTAGCCGCAGATTTGAATGTTGTAAAAACAGACAGTTACAAGACAGCTAATGATGGTTAATGATTTTAGCTCACCTGAAGAGTTAACAGTGACTATCTATACTATACTGTTCTTCCTGAGCCTTCTTCAGCCCCCATAATAGACTCTGAAATAGAATGGGGCAAGTTTTCATTTGGTCGATTAGGACCTGTTGTGACGGTGACTCCAACCTTCAGAGACCCACCACTTACTGAGGATCTGATAGAAAAGGAGCTGACCTCTCTCATGAGTGATGATGAAGATTGGAAGTCAGTGTCCGAGAGTGCCGAGCAGATTCGGTGTGAGTGTCGGAGGACAGTGGTGAGTGAACCAGTGAGGTCTGTGCACCCCAAGGTGGAAGTACACTTAACCCCTAGTGAGCCAGGGGAAAGCACTCATGTGTCTGATTTGTACCACCGTACATGGGGAAAGATCTCTCTATTTGGAGAAAAAGACTTGGTGGCTAATATTCCTAAACCCAAAGAGAGCCCTGGTTGAGAGAAGGTTCCAGGATGGGAGGAGTATGAGGAAAAGGCCTTAGAGCCGGAGGAAGAACCTGCTCCTATTGTGACAATGCCTAGCAGCTTCAAGGCACATCCTAAGATAGGCCCAGAGGAGGAAAATAATTTCTGGGTTCTGCCTGGACGAGCAGATCCAAATGTCTTCAGATCAGTCTCCAGGATGCAGAGAGTGATCAACTTTAAAGTTTACAGAACCTGGGGGTATTTTATGCCCTACGCTCCATTGTGGGTCTACGAAAAAGTGCCAGCATCTTATGAGGATTGGCTCATTGATGAGATCCTGCGAAAGGAAAAGATGCACCATAGTTGCCTTACCAACCCAGATGCGGTGAAGCGCCAGCAGGATTGGGAGTATCTGAGGTCCATTGAGAAGGAGTGGTGGTATGGGCGCACCATATTAAAGAATGCCATTAAAAGCTGTGGGAAATACAATCCCTCTAAGTATTTTTCTATGGATGTCTACGAAGGTGATGAACAATGAATGAAACCCCATCCCAAATATTACATACCATATGAGGACACTAAAGCCCGTTTTCTTAGTTTCTCATATGATTTGAAGGAATTGCTTTTTCTTTGATCCTACTCCACTGGGAGTGATTTTTCAGTTCATTGGAATTGTCTGTTGCCTGTCCCCTTACAGTGACTGACTTTGTCCTGGGAAGGATTTTTCTTCATACACTCCAGTTGGAGATTATTCTAACAAACGAATAACTTTTCAGTTAATACCTACTCGTTGGTAGGTTCATTCCAATTCCCCTTACCCTCCTAAGTGCATATAAAAAGGACTGTGGTTCGAGTTCCTACATGGACTGGAATGTTAAAGTATCTGCAATGCAATATGTATAACCTGTGCCTTCTTTTGCAGATTTTCATTGCTAAGGGTACCTGGACAGTACTCAAGAAATGGTCATACAAAATGTGATGAATGTTATGATATTGCACTATTAGTATGCAATGTGGAGCTAGTAAATGCACAGTTAAGTGACAAATTGTTTTTCTATGATGCTGTTTCTTTCAGATATGCCATTGTACCTGGGTTCCTTGCAGGAATTGTGGCCATTGCAATGGGATAATCCCAGGTAATACGGTCACACATCCCCAACGAGGTTCCAAACACACACTTAAAGGGTTCTTTACGTGGGACAGTAAAAGTGTGATATACTGCATCAAATGTCCCTGCGGTTTGGCTTATGTTGGACAAACATCCAGATCCATCAAAGTCAGACTAAATGAACAGAAGTCCGCAATACGTAATTATAAACCCCCAGTAACATCATTGGATTCTATGGATAATAAAGGAAATGAAAAATCTAAAAAAGAAACTTTTTTAAGTCCGGCATTTTTACACACAGGGAAATCGGGTGGCTCAGCTACGCTGGCAGATACTGGAAAAAGTGGAGGAACACCAGGGTCAGGACAAAAAAGCCAGCTACTCCAGAGGGAATGCTTTTGGATTTGGCTACTTCAAACAAAAAACCCTAAGGGCCTTAATGAAGAGTATAACTTGTCCTGCTACTTGATGAATTACCATGTATGATTTGGCTAAAATCCTTTTTATCTTTATCTTTTTAACAGATTAGAAAACACCTTGATATCTACCCGTGTCCCCAAAACGTTGCATTCCGCACAATAAAACAAGCTGGGTACTCCCTGCAACTTGAATGCCTTGTGTGCCGATATCTTCTTCCTACACTGCCTAGGCGAGACCATGCTCTGAAAGCAGAGAAATCCACATTTTTAATTCAGAATATGTGGGCTGAATACAGCTATATACTTTGTGTTTATGCTCGGTGAAGGCAAAAACTCACTAAATGACTGATAATGACCCTTTAATCTCACACCCTTTAATCTCACACCTTAAAGGAGAATGAAAGGCTAAAATTAAGTAAACTTTATCAGAAAGGTCTATATAAATACACCGGTACACCCTCAAAGTAATGCAGGTCTGAGTCCTCTGTCAACATTTCTTTCCTTCTATTGTATATACATGGGCTTCTGTATCGGACTTTCTGTTTTCAGTTTAAACCTCCAGGGCACGGGCTTGAGCATGCTCAGTTTGCTCCTCTCTCCCCCTTCCTTTTCCCCTCCCTGCTGTAATCTGAGCCCAGAGCTATGAGTGAGCAGGGAGAGACTCAGGCAGGAAGTGTTTATAGGTGATGTAATGCAGATCAACCACTTTCCTTATTGTTCAGTATCATTTGGATTTGGATTCGTTGGAGAAATGAAAAGAGAAAAGTAATAAACACAGATCCAAAGGTTCTAAATCAGGTCGTAGTTTATTTTTGGTACTTGTATGTCCTGCCAGATAAGCATCCCCCCATTTACACACAACACAAGGGAATAAGAGAGACAGAGTGGGGGCAGGATGGGTAAAAACAAATGATCAGTGCCAGGGGTTTTAGAAAAAAACAAAAAAAACAAGACATTTCTTAGCATTAAAACTCTTAGCTGTTTCAGCCATATTCCAGTTATCAGATTCTGCATTTATCAGGATTTTTCTAAAGAAACCAAACATGAAAGTATAAAAATCTAAGTATCTGGGCAGCACAGTTGTTTGTCCCTGCACCTAGAATGGCTCAAACTGAAGGGGAACTGAAGCCTGGGAACTAAATGACGTATCAGTTCAATACACTTTCACTTGTCTGCAATACATGATGTATATACAAACACAGCACAACATACAGACTAGTAATTGTAATTAGTATTCATATAAATATACAGTATATTTAAACATTATTACAATGATTGTATTACAATGTGAGGATAGGAGCAGGCTACAAGCAAATGAACCGATCAATGACATTTCTTAATGTCTGATCACCAATTGTAAACCTGTAGAGTGTTACTATAATGTGCTCTCATCAAAAAAGCATCCGGTACTTTATATACTTGTAACAGGCTGTATTTATGTGCACCAGGCACAAGCTCATTGTGTCTATCATTTACCAATAATCTACTGTCTATAGGCTCCCCAACCACAACTTACAGGAGAACTAAACCCTAAAAATGCATACAGCTAGAAATGCCATATTTTACCAGCCTAAATGTTCAGCATCTCTAGAACAGTAATGATCCAAGCTTTACATTTGTGACATGGAGTCTTCCATCTTGGGTTCTATTAGAAGTGTCGGTGACACGCACATGCTCAGTGAGCAGCCGCCGAGAAGCCAAACTTAGGGGTTGTCACAAATCATCAAGCAGAAATTGATATTAACCTGATGCTACAGGGCTGATTATTACATTCTGATGCTAGTTGCACTGGTTTCTGAGCTGCTGATTATAAAGCAGCCTTATATTGTGACATTTATATTCTATGGGTCCCTAAGCTCAGTAAGTGAAGCAGCACAGAGCAGGTGCAGTGAATCAGCAGAAAAGAAGATGAAGAGCTACTGGGGCATCTTTGGAGACACAGATCTTTACTGCTAAAGGGCTGTGGTTGCCTTGGTCTGTAACAGAAGAATAACACAGGGGCCTATTTATTCTGTGTATAATGCGTTCATTTTGTGCGACGCAAACAGCAGATTTGCCTCCATTATTGTACACTGCTTCAGACCTATGTAAGTTTGCTCAAAGAAAATGCAATTACGCTGTTTTTATTACACCATGTTCTGCCCCTTAAAGGAGAAGGAAAGGTTAAAACTAAGTAAGCCTTATCAGAAAGGTCTATATAAATACACCCCTCAAAGTAATGCTGCTCTGAGTCCTCGGTCAAAAGAAACACAGCATTTCTTTTCTTCTATTGTGTACACATGGGCTTCTGTATCAGACTTCCTGCCTTCAGCTTAAATCTCCTTGCCCCAGGCGTGAGCATGCTCAGTTTGTTCCTCTCCCCCCCCTCTCTGCTGTAATCTGAGCCCAGAGCTATAAGTGAGCAGAGAGAGAATCGGGCAGGTGATGTCACACCAAGCTAATACTGCAGCTGCTATCCTAAACAGAGAGCTTCTTACTCAGGTATGATAAAACATTCTACAGAATAAATATAGCATTCTAGCTCACACTATCGCAGCTATTCTATTGGCAATAAAAAGCCTCCATAGCTTTCCTTCTCCTTTAATGAATGACATTTCTGCCCTGCTTCTTTAGTTAAGCATTAGTTCTCCTTTAATAATGCTGTGGTTAAATAGCCTTGAGCATGTATATTTTCTATATTTATCAGTGGCAAATAGCACATACATTGTATAACGTTGTGTCCCCCCCACTGGTTATACACCAATTTGCAATAACCTACAATGATCTATTCTGAACCTGGTGATAATAGTGAGGAATGTTAATAAAACAAGTAGGTGACAAAAAGGGTTCGTTTTGTAGGTGTGGCTTTGCTTCCATTGATTCAGTTATAAGACACACACACATATATATATAATTATATATAATTATATATATATATTGTTATAGTTATACAGGAGCAGTGACCAGCTCCATGTTGTAGCTCCCATCCCCTCCAACTATAGTCAGGTGATCCCACTGGTGTCTAATAAAAGGGCAGCCAAGTTTGGGAGTTTTACTTTGAAAGCAGCTAGTAAGTTGCAGGTAAAACGTATTCGTCCCTTTTATAAAATGTATAATTAAACCATAGAATTCTTAATGAATCAGATGAAAATTGAGCATAGGACTGGCCAGATATGGGATGACTTTGACGTAGTTGGCCAGCTTAAATATATTGCAATATATGGACAAACAATCCCTGTTTTGTTTAAAGGGTAAGGCATTTTTCAGTAGCAGTATGCACAAAATGTCGCTGTCTTAAATATATTGATAATGGGTTGAGTGCAGAGGAATCTTGTATTTGTCTATATATATATATATATATATATATATATATATATATATATATACTGTATATATGAAAACCCAATTCAAAAACCATTGGATCACACAAAAACTGAACCAAAAGAAGGACCCCTGCCATGTAGGACATGTTTAATAATCATGGATATAGCAACATAACTGGAAAATCAGTGTAGGGACGTTGAGGGCAAAGTCATCATAAGCCCCTGAGACCCCTTTATATAGAGACTTGCCCTTCAGTGCCATGTTTTGGCAAGCTGACTATCAAACTTTATAAATAACAAATGTAGTAATTTTAAGAACAACATATACAATACTTGCCATACAAACAGTGTCACTTACAAAAAACAAAAATACATGCTGCCATTAAATCTTGTGCCTGATCCCCAAAACATCAGGAATGTTGTCTAAGAAGCAGATGACTGTGTGTATAACAATGGGGTGTGGGGCATTCTGACACAGACACTGCTGTACACATATAAAAGAAATAAAGTACAATGTTAATCCCAATTCCAGATTCTACGTGGATCTACTTTGACCACCCAACCAGCTTTGGGTCGTCTATACTTCCGCTGCTGTGATACAAAGATTTCTCAGCACGTTTAAAGCAAAGTGCAGGGAGTTCTGAAAATATCACTCCAGGGATAGAAATAATATTGTACGTTCACTTTATGTATTTATGTACTTTAAGTCTTTTAAACTGGAAACAGAACATAGAGCAGAAGTTCCTCAAAATCCCCATTTTACACAATTGCCACCATTGCCAACATGGAAGTAGAAAAAGTTGAATGCCCGGCTTTGTAAAAATAGTTTACTTGAACTTGCCAATGTTTTTATTCCTCAGCTTGTTCAGCAAATAATCTATGTGGGACGTTCCATCACATCCAATGAAACAAAGTCCTTTTGTAACTATTTTTTTTTTTTGTTCCCTGAAGCGTCTTTTGTAGAAAGATAAAGTAGGCGCCACTGATCTTCCGGATACGGCGCGGCGCTAAAGTTCATCATGTTTCAAGCCTGGAAACAAAAAGTGCAAAAGATTTTTCTCTCAGAGGCTGGGAAATGTGATACAAAAACATTGCAGATTAGTAGACACTGTTAAGGAGCAGATTTATCAAGGGTCAAAATGAAAATCTGAATTTTTAAATTCAAAGTTTATTTTAGTGTAACTCAACTAGGAAATAGTCAAAAGTCGATTCGAATTAAAAAAAAAAATTGAATTTTGAAATTTATGATGTACTGTCCCTTTAAGAATTCGAATTTGACTATTCACCATCTAAATCCTGTCAAATTGGTGTTTTAGCCTATGCGGGACCTCCTACAATCAATTTGGAGTCATTTGGTGGACTTTTGGGGAAAAAATATTTTTTTAATGTTTTTTGGTGAAAAAACTTGAATCGAATTTAAATCGAATTTGTAGCTCGATCCTATTCACCTGTTTAAAAAAAAAATTTGACTGTCAATAAATTTCTGTTGTTTTGTTTTCGAATTTCAAGTTTATGGGAGTTGATGGGAGTTTTTAGAAACTTCCATAAACTAAAAATTCGACCCTTGATAAATGTGCGCCTGTAAAAGTCTAAAGGGCAGACATACCAAATATTAAAAAATATTGAAGCACAGAATCCCAAGGCATTTATTAAAAACTAGGGATGCACTGAATCCAGGATTCGGTTTGGGATTCGGCCAGGATTCGGTTTTTTTCAGCAGGATTCCGATTCAGCCAATTTCTTCTGCCTGGCCGAACCAAATATGAATCCTAATTTGCATATGCAAATTAGAGGCGGGGAGGGAAATCATTTGATTTTTTTGTCACAAAACAAGGAAGTAAAAATAGTTTTCCCTCCCCACCCCTAATTTGCATATGCAAATAAGGATTCGGTTCGGTATTTGGCCGAATTTTTCAGAAAGGATTCTGGGGTTCGGCCAAATCCAAAATAGTGGATGCATCCCTATTGAATACCGACAGTCAGGAAAGATTTTAACAGATTGACACATTTATCAAAGATGATACCAGTGTCAGTTCAAAATGTGTTTGACTTATAGTTTGCTCTTTATAAAGCTGCGTTTTTATGCTAAAGATCACCTTTCTGATTTATGCCAAGTCAAGGTGGCCATACACAGACTGGAATCTGTCGTACCCAGCTGAATATTATACATGATGTGTGTGGTCACTTTCCCATTAATCTGTTGCTTCACCTGAAGAATTTATTCCAGGAGTCCCCAACTTTTTTTTTTTTTTACCCATGAGCCAAATTTCTTTTACCCATGAGCCAATCAAAAAATTGGAGAGCAACATAATCATTAAAAGGGGTGCCAAATATGGACTGTGATTGGCTATTTGGCAGCTCCTATGTGAATTTGCAGTCAACGGGAGGCTCTGTTTGGCATTACACCTGTTTTTTATGCAACCAAATCTTGCCTTTAAGTCAGGAATTCAAAAAGAAGCGCCTGCTTTGAGGCCACTGGGAGCAACATCCAAGGGGTTGGAGAGCAACACTGGCTAGGGATCACTGCTTTAATCTGTTGTTTCTAAATAGATTTCACGAATTAGGGTTCTACTCTGCACTATAAAGTAAAGGATACTGTAGTCTTCCTCCCATTTTATTTTTTTCACATTTAATGGATGTGGTTATTATGTGGACTAATCGTGTCCAATTGTTGGTGTAAGAGATAACCAACAGATTCCATGGAAAAAGTTGGATGGCTCTAATAAAGCCACAGGCTAATCCTTTCAGATAAAATCAATGCCTTTGCAACTTCTCTTGTAAGAGATTGAGAATTGTGACTATCACTTACCATTTATAGATGCTGCTGTTATATTTTTTCTCTCCTCTTCAATGTCTTTCAGCAGTTGTCTTATTTCTGTGTCATACTCTGTCCATTCAGGGACAATGCGAGCTGCAGCTTTTAGTTTCGGTTCTTTTGTCTTGGGGTTGTTGCACTACAATAAAATATGTTCGAATAAAATCAAATTACTTACATAGCCTACATGTTACAATAGCATACATGTTTTCTTACATAACCGTTACAAAAATCTTTTATAGACTTGACAATGTATCCTCATAGAAAAACCACTGGTTCCTCTTCCACTCAAGGTCATATGTACATTTCTTAACCAAAATTGATTATCTTTTGTATAATAAATGCTTGTATTAGCATAGCTAAGCTGAAAGGAGTTCGGGAGACTACTCTGACGGACACCTGAAAAAAATTGTGGGAACAACTTTTTCAAAATATGGAGAGATTTAAAGGCAGGATCTATAATCTAAGACCCTACAGCTACTACTGAGCAACAACTCCTGCCATCGAATTCCAACAACTGTGCAGAAGGCTTTGAGAAATTCTGCTCCAGAAAATTCCAGCATATCATTTACTACAAAAAATTGTATAGATATCTTCTGCAATCACATTTTCTACAAAAGCATTGTTGTCCAACTGGTCAGTCGCTTCATTGGGACGCATTATAATAAGGCTGTGTTGATATTCCTCTCGACACAGCCTCAATGGTATCACCAGGCTCTAATGTTTCAAATATTTTTAATGGGAATACAAAGAAGACGTAGCTGGAAGAATACACTGCATGCCAAGTAAACTACATAGACACAGCACAAGGTCAAAGACCTTTTCATCATGCAGTTTGGTTCAGAAAGCAGAATTCAGTATCAATACAGAGGAAAAGTTCTAAAGGTCCTTTCAATTAACAAATTCCGCATGTAGAGAGACAGGATTTCTGGTGATTTTAATAGAGTGAGCTTTAATACATCTTCTAGGCAAAAGGAGCCCCCCTATAAGATATATTGGATCTGTCAATGATTATCTGACACCCAACTCCTGCATGAAGAGAGAATAAGGAGAAACAGATGCTGAGAGAGGGATAGTGAAGATGAACTTGATTATTTCAGAATATTTTTTTTGATTGTATTTAGAAAGTTTATTATTTCAGTATGATGAAGCTAATATTAAATTCTAATTTTCACAATAGTTCCCCATCAAGCTCTTCGAGGTGTTGTTAAATAAAGATCATACTTTTGCCCTTGCCATAGCAGGTAATAATACAATTTTGCCTTCTGGTTCTTGACAGATTACAAAATAGTTTATTGACATTAACAAATTGAGCATTTACAGAAGAAGACATGGTCTCAGGCAATGTGCTCTACTACTCTCTCTATTCTTTTCTATCACAGACATTTGCCATATATTGAAAATGATAAGTCTGGGGATAAAGGTTTTTCGCATGGCTTATTGGAGTTGGTCCCTATAGGCAGAGGTGGAACAAGGAGCTTCCTCCTTCAATCAAGAACAGAAGGCAAAGAACAACATTGACAAGAAATATAGGTTTGTCATTACATTCAACTGATTGGAACATTACATTTACTTAGTATCAAAATGACTGGGAATTAAACACAGCCATGAAAATATCTATTTCTGGTGCCTGAAGCAAAAGAATATACAGTACAAGGTCAGAAGAGTCCTTCAAGGGAATCTATGCCTACTGGGTTAATGGGTCGTTTCATTACAAATATAACTGCTCCAGTCTGTGATCAATGGCCTCATATATAGACACGTTTCAAAAAATATTCCAGCTGAAGTACTGACATGAGACATAAAGCTGCTAGGGACACTTAACTGTTGAAAGGAAGATGTTCAGTATTCCTAAGCAGTCATGAGTCTGGCAGCCAAATGGGCAAATTGTGGATGGTTGCAATATGAATATACCAATATTTAATGTATTATAAATATATTATAGCAGCAGGCGGGGGGGAAAAACCTGCATATCATCTAAAATGTCTTTGTGCCAAAAAGTGTCCTACCTCTCTATCCTGTCAAAGACTCCCACAGTCTTTGTAATCTCCTTACAATGTAATTTTGGTGCAGGACAATTTCAAGATAAAAACTGTACCGTGTGTATGTATATTTTTATTCCTATATGCCAATTTTATATGAAGCACTGTCCAGTGTTAAGAGACAAGGAGATCCCTGCCCCACAGAGGTAACAGTTGAAGTGGGTGGGCGACTTACAGATCCAAATGGGGAGTATGGCAGATGGCACACCGGAAAATAAATTACCAGTGATAAATCTCCTCTTCTGCGGGTGACTAATCTCCTGTAAGTGCTTTCCCACTGACGATAAAGTGAATCAATGGTGGTAAAACCCGTGTTGCGTCAATCTTCCGAAGTCGTCTGAAGTTGCCTCAAGAAGAAACTTCAAGTGATTTTGTAAGACTGAAGTGACACATGGGTTTTACCACCAGAAATTCACTTTATCTCCAGTGGGAAAGCATTTACAGATTAGTTGACTGCGGAAAAGGAGATTTATTGCTGGCAATGTACTGTATCTCCTTGTGGACCATTGCCCTAATAAGGGCTGCAATATACAGTGGTTGAGGCATTATCTGATAAGTGGGAAGACTACCAGATGTTATTCCAATGCACCAATGTTGTCTTTAATTTTAGTTGAGTTTGATGGAACATTCTCATTACAGGAACAGTAGAAAGGTTTACAGTGGAATACAACAGTAGAAGTGGATCTGGTGTGACCAGATGGTGGCTCTGAGGAATGGAGGAGTTGGCCAGGAAACACAAGAGAACAAATGTAGGAAAGTATGATGTTATGAAATAAGAAGGGTTTTGTAAGGTATTTGCTTAATGGAAGCCATGAAAAGGATTTCAACAGTGGAGGGGCCTGTTCTCTATTAGATGAGAAGAGGAGGATTTTAGCAGCCAGCAGTCTGAGGCATGGGGAGAGGTGGCAGTTAGGGCGGCCAGCTACAATATATTGTTTGGTAACATGTAATTGCTATCTTCCAACAGTTTCCATTAAAAAAGAGACAGCGGTGTCTATACAAATGCACTTATAAATACAAACAGAAAAAGTTATAAATGTTTAACCAATCACATTTATGGATCTTCCCAAAAGCCATTAAAGAGGAAGTAAAGTCTAAAATAGAATAAGGCTAAAAATTTTGTATACTAAACCTTAACATGAACTTACTGCACTACAAGCCTAATCAAACAAATGATTTATGCTTTCAAAGTTGGCCACATGGGGTCACTATCTTGTAACTTTTTTAAACATCTTTGCAAGACCAAGACTGTGCACATGCTCAGTGTGGTCTGGGCTGCTTAGGGATCAACATAAATGATCAAAACCGCACAAGTCAAATAATATCTGCCAGAAGCCGATACAGCAAGGCTGAATAATAATCAGAATATGCAGATTGCACTGGGTCCTGTGTAATCTGTGGATTTTATAGTTTTTGTTTTATACAAACTTTCTCCAACTCTGCAGAACCAGTAACTGCAGCAAAATAACCTTCCAAATAGAATCCCAGTTTATCTGTTTAAATCTGGCTCCATGATCTTTGTCCCTGCAACTGGAGTTGGAAACAGTGAAGGGGATGTAAAGGTAAAAAAAAAAAAAATCCAATACAAATCTCTAAACAGTCGCCGACTACTCTACAGGTAAACAAACAAAGCTGCTTGAGTTCTGCATGGCTGGGAAGTAAGGCAGGGGCTCCCCCTGCTGTTCATAAGTATGATTGTTTCCCTGCAGAGCAGTTAGGGACCGTCTGATAATTCCTATCCACAGCAATATATGAAGGGAGAATTTCACTGCATACAGTCAGGTTGCTTATAAAAAAACAGAACACATTTTTTAATTAAAGTATATTGGAGATAGGTTTCTTTTTCATTAAAGAAAGTAAAAATGGTATTTTATTTTTTTGCCTTTAAATGCCCTTTAAGAGAGTGCGGTACTTACTGTCTGAATATAAACGCACACTGTTTTCTACATTTATTTTAGAAATATAACTACCAGCATTTAAGGCAGGAAAGCAGTGAGGAGCAGAGCACCATACAGCACAGAGATGCATCATAAATCTTTTCAGAACTGCTGCTGCATTTACAGATTAAATACATCTCTACTATTTTCATTACAAAAGGTATTTACCCGCGTGCACAAGCAAACATAGCATGATGTGTCTAAAACATTAGCAGCCCCAAGGAAATGTTGTAATTCCGTTTCTTCACCATGATTCATTTCTTGCCTACAGTGCCTGCCTAGTGTTATTAGCAACTTTGACAGCAATGCCAGCAGCTTAAAGGGCAATGTACCACCACTTCCCTTAAACCTCCTAGCAACAGCAATGCCATATGACTGTTATTAGCACTTTTTGGGGTCTTGTCAGCGGCGATCTTTTGTGTAAATCATACTACTCAGCTTTTGAGACATACAAGACAATATGATAATCTGAAAAATGCCAATTTTATACCAGTAGCGCCACAGAAATGTCTCTATTGTTTATAATTTAAAATGTAATATTAGATGTGTGGTGCAGGGAGCAAATTGAAAACATTTATATACAAGAAAGCACTCACAAGGCATTGTAAATAGCTTAACGGCAGGCAAATTATGTTTAAATTAAGCCTACGCTGGATGATCCACAGGTTTATGGATATTGTACAATTTCATTGTTGGATGGACCAGCACATTTTTTGGAGATCCATGCAGTTTTGGTTGGCCAATGACCTTGTTAGGTCAACGCTGGTGAATCTTGTTCCTCCATTGTTTTTGTATTACTCTGACAACCTGAATAGCCCCAACCACAGTCTGGGAGACTTTCAAATTTCTGTCATCAAAGGCAATTTCAAAACAGAAAATGAACGCAAAGTGTGGGAATACAAACTTATGCAAACCTTCAGGAGTCTGGAGACAGGACTAAATTTAGGCCATGGATTCATAGCAAATTACCAAGACTAGCAACAAACACATTCATTTTTTTCTGTGGAGACAACAAACTACTACGGGAATCGGTTATCTACTTCACACTGTAGGTCTAATTTGTGCCTAGTCTGGACTACTTTGCATAACCCACCTCTCTGTAAATCTGTCCCTGCTTGCAATACAAATTATGCTTATGTGTTGTTTCTCCTTTTGTCCCTCACAGTCTTCTTTGTAAACAAAATGCTGTATATATGTCAGTGCCAACAGAGGTTCATTGTAATCAGCTTTGAAGAAGGAACTGCAATGTTCTGAAAGCTTGCTGTGATTATCATCTTGGTTAGCCAATAAAGGTATCACCTTTACACCACTTTTGTTATGTTTCATATCAAAAGCTCGTCCCTATAACTTTCTCAACGGGCTAACACGGTGCAAAAAACTTTACCTGGAATCTGAAAACCTTCCAAAGCAAAAATCCTTCTTATGCAACCCATGTATTATTTTCAAGGCTACTGACAAAGACTGCTCACTGTAGGCCAGTTAATTAAAAGTCAACTTACCAAATCAATTGTCTTGGCTTTCTCCTTGGACTTGTCATCACACCATGTTTCACACCACAGCCATTCTTGTGGAAGGGACTTGATGGATACTTGATGTATCATGTTGTTTGGTAAATCCTTAGTGAAAAATGTAACAGACATTAGAACTTTTTCTGGAAGCATCTAAGGCAATATAAACATGACATTGATTACATCTATTTAATAACATTTTAAAGGAACTTTTAAGAACCCTTTGGCAAGGGATGATCATCTTATATATACATATATAAATAATACAGTGTGCAGGAAGTAAATTGTAGAGCTAGTGGGTAGAGATGATGACAAATCATTATGTGATTGGCCTTGCCATCACACCACTCATTAGGTTATTTTTTCTTTCACTGGATCTAAAAGAATGTAAAGGGTATTGCAGCAAGGAGTAAAATTAATCCAAAATTATTTTATAAATATGTAAAAAGTTAAAAAATGAAACAGGATAGGGTGGGACCCTTAATATCAGAGGGGGGTCAGTTGGTCGATGAGAACAGCGAAAAATCTGATATTTTGAGCTGTTATTTATTATCAGTCTACGCAAATGAGGAATGAAGGTTTCCTTCTTAATAGTCCCAATTCTAGTAATACCACAAAAGATGCATGGTTCACGCAAGGAAATTCAAAAGAGGCTAGAACATGTAAAGGAAAAAAAAGGTCTGGGACTGGATAGTATTCATCCCAGGATACTAAATAAGCTTAGCTCTGTGATTACCAAACCGCTTTACTTAATCTTTCAGATTCATTGAGGTCTTACATAGTGCTGAGAGACTGGTGAATTGCTAATGTGGTAAACAGATCCCGTTCTCAGCCTCAAAACTATAGTCCTGTTAGTTTGACGTCAGTGGAAGGAAAACTATTTGAAAGGGTATTAAGGGATAAGATATTGACTTCATTGAAAGTCATAATACTATGAGTTTGTGCCAGCATGGGTTTAATGTGTAACTGATCATGCCAGACTAATTGTATTGCCTTTTATGAGGAAGTGAGTAGGAACCTCGATCCTGCAGTGGCAGTGGATGTGATCTACTCAGACTTTGCTAAAGCATTTGATACAGTGCCACACAGAAGGTTAATGATTAAATTAAGGAATATTGGCCTGGAACATAGTATTTGTACCTGGATAGAGAACTGGCTGAAGGATAGATAAAGAGTGGTGGTAAAGTGAACATTTTCTAATTTGTAAATAAAGTGCTTTCTTTCATAAAAAAAAAGAGAATAAACTCAAGGGATGAAAACATAATTTTGACTCTTTATAGGTCCCTGGAGTATGCGGTGCAGTTTTGGGCTTCAGTCCTTTAGAAGGATAGTAATAAGTTGGAGAAAGTAAAGAGACGTGCAACTAACCTCTTTAAGGGGATGTAAGATTTAAATTATGAGGGTAGATTGTCAAAGTTGGGGTTGTTCTCTCTGGAGAAAAGACACTTGTGTTAAAGGGCATTATAGATAGCTAGAGGGAGATCTTTTCATAAAATGGATCATCTGACCAGTGGGCACCCCTTGACTAGAGGAAATTAACTTTTATTTAAAGCAGTGTAGCTAGTTCTTCACAGTCAGGACAGAGACGTTGTGAAATGCACTGCTGGATGATGTTGTGATGGCTGATTCTGTTAATGCCTTTAAGGGGGGCTTGGATGGTGTCTTGGAAAAGCATAATATCAAAGGCTATTGTGACACTAACATCTACAATTAATATAGATATTGGTACAGTATATATAATATAGTTTCAGTGGGGTTGTGTAAGCATGAGCGTGGGTTTCATTTGGAGAGGTTGAACTTGATGGACTTTGGTCTTTTTTCAACCCAACTATGTCCGTCTAAATATTCAAAAGGGGTTCTTTTTACAGTGAGAGCTGTGAAGATGTGGAATTCTCTCCCTGAAGCAGTTGTACAGGCTGATACATTAGATAGCTTTAAAAAGGGGTTGGATGGCTTTTTAGCAAGTGACGGAATACAGGGTTATGGGAGATAGCTCATAGTACAAGTTGATCCAGGGACTGGTCCGATGACCATTTTGGAGTCAGGAAGAAATTTTTTTCCCCTCTGAGGCAAATTGGAGAGGCTTCAAGTAGGGTTTTTTGCCTTCCCCTGGATTAGCTAGTAGTTAGGTAGGTTATATACAGACTTACATCAAGTTTGAACTTGATGGGTGTGTGTCTTTTAAAAAATTCCTCAGTCGCATATGATGCATTTTTCATTTATTTTTGGGCGTTTACTTCACCTCTTTATTTGAATATCATATTAACCGAGAACACGCTGCTATAGCAGATATCTTTTCCAATTTTATTATCTATTACATACTTATATACCCAGCATACCCAGAGTGAATAAAAATGAATAGCGCATTATGTATCACTGCTTCTATGTGTAACATAAGAAATGATTGCTGGATACTTGGTTTATTACTTTCAGCAAAGCCTCCAGAATTGCAGAGTTCTCATTTTAAAAATGTCCTTGTGCTTATCAGTAGTGCCGTGCAGAATATCTCATGGAGGGAACAGGATCGTGGGGATGTGCTGCATGTATCTCTGCCTCCTCATTTTGATATCAAATTTCCCTGAAACTGTCATGATAATTTTTACTCTCCATAAATTACACCATTTTCTATTAGTTTACAGGTGAAAGGTTTGTGAATATTCATTCCTTTGTTCTTAGCTCTGGTTCTAATGATCTCGCTGCTTGCATGACTTCTTTCCTTTTCCAGTGCAACACAATCCTGGGAAGATGTTAAGTCTGGAGGCTGCTCCTAGGTTTTAATAAGCTTCTCTGGGAATAGAGATCTCTGCACCGAGGCAGATGTTAACTGGTGCCTGGGAGTGTTTCGGGGACTGGCTTGTGTGCCATGACCAACTTCTGTGTTTATGCTTTATAATGCTAACAATTTTCAGTAGAACCCAAACTAATCAATATGCAGAATGCCTGAAAGCCGCAGAACTTTTGGCAAGCTTGTTCTCACAGATGTAATTAGAACAGTTAAAAAAAGGAAAACAAAAAATATATTCAGGTATTATGATTAAATTGAAGGACTGTGGGGAAATTAATAGCTAGAATTATTTCTGTGTTATGATTAAAAAACACTTTTTTTCTCGGATTTATGGTAAACAATCTTTTTTTCTTTGTTTGCCTTAAGATGAGCTGCCTCACATTTGGTTTAGGTTATTTGTGGCACAATTTATCACCCAAACTATGATTAGATATTTTTAGTTACAAGCTGTATTTGCTTGCTTGCAGAACATGTAAGTTTATATATAACAGTAAACAGAGCAGATTTCAAAGAAATACTGTTTTTAGTGCAAGTCATTGTTCAGCAAGTAATTTCCATATAAAATCTCTAAATTCTTTAAAAAGAGAATAATAAAATTTTTGGGGCTTTTTCATTCCTTGAGTTCCTCTGATTTAGGTATAGTAAAGACTATCTGTATATACAGGACCAAGCATACCCATACATCTGTATATACAGGACCAAGCATACCCATACATCTGTATATACAGGACCAAGCATACCCATACATCTGTATATACAGGACCAAGCATATCCATACATCTGTATATACAGGACCAAGCATACCCATACATCTGTATATACAGGACCAAACATATCCATACATCTGTATATACAGGACCAAGCATACCCATACATCTGTATATACAGGACCAAGCATACCCATACATCTGTATATACAGGACCAAGCATACCCATACATCTGTATATACAGGACCAAGCATACCCATACATCTGTATATACAGGACCAAGGACAGCACTAGGATTTAAAGAACTGCCAAACAAAAATGTATATGCAAAAAAAAAAAAAAGTTTATTACTCAATGTTTTGGTCTCACACTGAAACCAGATGAAGGTGTATGAGACTGAAATGTCAAGTAATTAACCTTTTTTTCTGCATTTATATTTTTTATTTGGAATCTTGGAACACCAATATTTTGTTGCTGCATATGGTGTGCACCCTTTGGACTGCTTTATTTTATCCCTATATATACTAAATATTATAATAATATAAATTATATACATAAATATCATGGTTTTTGGTGGTTTTCATTGATAGTTTTAAAACATCATAGTTTATATCTACAATAAACCAAAATAGTAAGTAGTAACATATCCAGCATGAAAATAGAGCCATAAAACCGTACACTGATAAAGAGAAAGAAGATACCCTGTTAAACTAGATTTTCCAGAAGACATTGATTTCAAACTTTTAGCTCATATTTGTCTAATTTACTAGTGATCATATCCACTGTAGTGATGTGCTGGTCATGAGAAACTCAACCCGCACACCCAACCCTAACCTGCAAAACGTTAACCCGCACCCAATCCTAATATGTAAAACAGGGGTGCCCAAGATGTCAATCATGGTCTACCAGTTGATCAATTCAAAGTTCCTGGTAGACCACGACCATTCCTTTAAATGTGCACCCAGGCACATTTCTCCCAGTGCTCCCACTCCCTCCCTCCCTTCTGAATGAAGGCAGCCTGCGAGGTCAAATAACACAGCCGCGATAGGCTGAAAGACACTACCAGAAGTGCTGAGAATAGCTTTCATTGGTGATCAGCGTAAAGGCAAAGCCCACCCCCCTCCTGTAGCTCCGTGTCTGCATTGGAATATGGGCGGGTAAAAAAGAAGCAAGGAGCGACCAAGCCATAATTCAAGCCTCAGCCTGAAGACACTACCCTCTCTCTCCCTCCCACACGGTCAGTCAGTGCATCTTGTTTTATTCTGGCTGGTTGATAAATTTATCCCAGTCTTGGTTCCCACAGCTGATTTTTGTAACTGCAGGCATTAAACATTAAATTACCACTATGCCATGCTTAGCATTGCCACTGTACCATAGTGATATACGTTATGGGGGTATTATACATGGTATTGCTATGGAATCTGCCCAAAGACTGCATTTGAGAAACTATGGAGAAGAATAATGAGTAAAGATTAACAGTCTAGAGGGGTATACAGTACATTTCATATCCATCGCATGTTACGGATGTTATTTTAAAATCTCAGTATCCCCAGCACTGCTGCCAATGGTCGTGTTTGTATGCCAATACTAATTGGGGATTATGCTGTACAGGGGAAGCTTAGCAGATATTTTGTTTCATAATTCTAATTGCAATAGAGCAAAAATGGCTAAAGGGGTAATGTTATAAACCACGGCAATGACTCAGCAGCTAAATGAGACTATGATTAAGTATCTGAATGATATGAAACGTGTTCGTGTACCGAAATAAACTACTTATGATTTGACAAGTCTGTCTGGAGGATTGGTCTTTGGAAGTGCCTGCTCTTTTTTCTCTACACGGTGGTCCGCTTCCTCAGCTGAAGGTTCAGGGCGGTGCACCTGGACCTCTTCTCACAATTGGTGAGTCTTACTGAGACCTGAAAACTTTTTATATATATTACCACTATCAACTAGTATCTATTGTTTATTTTTTACATTTGCTCATCTGTCTAAAAAGTAAATATATGATTGGTTGCTGTGGGTTACTGTAATATTTGCCTGTTGTTACCTTTTAAAAGGTATTTTAAACCTGTGTGTAAAATTGTGTGTAATATGTTAAACACAGTAGTAGGTCTTTCCTTTGCTACACAATGCACTGTACTGTCAAAACAGTGTAGCAGCATATTTCTGTGATTCTGCTTCTCTATAATCCTTTTAATCTAATTGGAGTCTTGGCTGAAAGAGAGTGGATGGGACAGAGAACAACAGCAGTGATATTTATTACATTAATTTAAAAACAGCTGACAATTTAGAAAGATGCTTAGTATGACATTAGTTGAAATTTATGCAACATTATAGATATAGGTGTTACAACCCTTTATTAGCTGATTTTTTTTGCAAATTTTGCTTTTGTAGATATTGAAAAACTCATACGAGTTAAATTAACCATATTATACATACAGTTTATTCCAATGACCCTTTAGTAATTTTTGACGCTTTAGTATTTTTTGTGTCAGCATTATCCATTACAGGAAAACCAATAGAGATAGAACCTGAGCTTTGAAACCAGAGGAGGAGAAAACTGTCACTAGATGGAAGAATTCCCGTCATTAAATAAGATTGCTGACTTTCCATTTGATAATTGTACTAACCCAATTCCATATTAAATAATGACATGCAGGAACTATAATCTTCTGATGACATTACCTGATCCAGGTTGGACAAGCTGTTGGGATCTTGGCTGAGAGCCTGGTATTGCCCACGCAGTCTGTCTCCTGCAGCAACCTTTCGGAACTTTTTCAGGTCAACGACATATAACGCACTGCAAAGAGAACAAAATACTTGCAATGATGTTGAGCAATGGAACTCTACATTTACAGAACATTCATTTCTATTTGGAAAATCCATGGTTCTACCTGATGTGGTATTTTCTATGCCCCAGATGTGATGCCCAATAGCCAGATTTCCAAAAACGATACCCATCCATCTCTTTACGACTGTCGCAAAAAGGAGTGTAGCCATAGGGTGCTCCTCCAAGGTTAAAATCACGGAGTTCCTTCAAATCTGCTCTGACAATCTACCAGACAGAAATGTAAGAAACATTTAATAACATTTAATAACCAGAATTTTTTGAAAGAGACTAGATCATTATTAAAAGTCCTTCATTGCCAAGTTCAATATTCTTAATTTAATTATATCAAACTGCCTTCTTTCCAATAAGTCTGATAGACAACTGCCAAAAGACAACTCATGTAAAAGTAAATACAACCTAGATTTCATTTGAACATCAGTTAAATAATGCAGTTAATACTGAATGTATTTGTGTACTTGTGCCACTATTTGCATAAGGTTTACAAAAGTGCATGTTAATTTGGCCTATTAATAGTGAATAACCAGCAGCCCATATTTTTTTGCGGGTGCCAACTTTAATGCTGGAATTCTGGTAAAGAAAATAAAAACTGCATTGTGGGTAAAAACCATGTTCATTTGCATCCATTTTTGCTCTTAGCAAGTCTTTATAAATGAGCCTTCACCTACAATAGAAAAGAGCTAGAAAATGTTCTAGCAATACTGTCATCATTTATTATGTGCCAGAACCCTTGGGAAAACTTTTATTATGTTATGCCTCAGTAACTATAGGATAGCAGAGCAGTAAATAAGACCATTTTTCATTTACAAGAGGTTCAGGGCTATGTCTGGTCATTCAGCTGTTTAAGCTGATAGAGCCCTCCAGTTCTACAGTTGCCCCTCCTTATCAGTTTGCTTCATGAATGTGTCCTTCAGCCTCCCAGATGCCCTCCTCTTACATCAATATGATTAACCCTTCCTGTCCCACAATTGCAGATTTCTATAAGGCAATACACAAGGCAATAAAAGCTGCCACCTCATATAAAAACAGGTGTTGGGAATGATGTCAGGCACATTTTTCAATTACTTTTTTTTTAGTTGTTAAAAGGAACCATTCTTGCAGTGCTGCAACTAACTGAATAATGATAAATCAAGGGATCTGGCTACAGGACCTTGGCACAGTGCTTACTATGTGTTTGCTAGACCAGGGTGCTTCTAGGCACCTAAAGCACTATCTGTGATACATTCCCTGCACCTAGTTAAGAGATAAATGTAAAGGTTTCCTCCCTACACCCATTATAGACACCCATGTCTGACAAACTCCACTGTTCAGTACTGTAATATAAAAAGTTCAATAGTCAGAATTCTTCCTTTGTCTATTTTTACACTGAAAATGATTTTGAAATGTTATCACTGCAGGAAGTTGGTTTTTAAATAACTTGTTGGAAAGAAATGACTGGTGTGGCAAAAGACATATGCGGGAGGGAGGTGGTTAAGTGAACATGTCTTAATAGCACAATTTAATGATGCTTTAGGATTCAGACTGTCAATATTCGGATTAAATGTGTCTCAACTCCAGGCCTTGGCTTGGATTTGTAAGGATCTATGAAGCATTGGATCTTACGCTTTTCTCATTAAACGCAAGCACACATTCCTTTCCTTAGGAGCTATAGGCAAGACACAGATCATTTAAACACCGAACATCCTGAACTGATGAGAACAAAGGAAAGGAATACAAATACAGAGGCAAAAGCTTTTGCAGGGATATTCAGCAAAGACAGAGAAAAAGTTAATGAGCTTTACAAGTCCCTCTGGTATTAAAAGAATGTTCACATAATTACCCAAGATGGATTCTCAATCCAGGTCTGATATTTGGGTTAGGAGAAACCTGGTTTCCCACCGTTTGCTGTCCTGTGCTTGAATACCTGGTACATTATTCTACTTGATTATGATATCTAATTAGACAAATTTACTATACCTGGTCAGCATCAACAAAGATAATTTTATCCACTGCAAGTGGGAAGAGAACGTCCAAGAAAAGAATTTTATAACCCCATATAATTCGTTGTTTTTCAGTCTGCTGGTGAAGCCACCGAGGCCATTTGTACTGCACCAGTTCATACTGGAATCCATACTTCTCAGCCATTAAGGGAATGATCTCCTACGGAGAAAAAAATTAGTATTGTACAAATTGAAAGTAATTCTTTTTTTCATTATAGTTTACATATGAATATAGATTTTACCACATCAACAAGTTTTTCTCCAAAAGCAGTGAAGTGACTTAAGAATTCTGTCTCTTTCCACTCAGTAACTGATTTTTTTTGTGTGGGAGACAGTATGGATCAATTGGCTGTATCAGCTAAATAAACGAGTCAGGTGATCCCACTGGTGTCTAATAAAAGGGCAGCCAAGTATGGGAGTTTTACTTTGAAAGCAGCAAGTAAGTTGCAGGTAAAACTAAAGGTGGCCATAGATGCAAAGATCCGCTCGTTTGGCGATGTTGCCAAATGAGCGGATCTTTCCCCAATATGCCATTAACAGGCATAGCTATATCGGGGGTAATCTGATCGTTCGGCCGTATGGCCGAACGATCAGATTACGATGTGCAATGAGCTCCGGCGGGATCGGTCGGGTCAAAATCAAACCTGACCGATCGACCAAACGAATGATCTCTGCCGGGCGAAAGATGTCGGCACACACACAATCTGAAAATTGTACGAATCTTCGATTCGTACGATCGGATCTGTGTGTCTATGGCCACCTTTAGTCCCTTTGTAAAATGTATAATGAAGCAATAGAATTCTTAATGAATCAGATGAAAATTGAGCATAGGACTGGCCAGATATGGGATGACTTTGACGTAGTTGGCCAGCTTAAATATATTGCACTATTTGGACAAACAATCTCTGTTTTGTTTAAAGGGTAAGGCATCTTTCAGTAGCAGTATGCACAAAATGTCTCTGTCTTATATATATTGATAATGGGTTGAGTGCAGAGGACTCTGGTATTTGTCTATAAATAAACGAGTTCATTTTTATGGAAATAATGGTGTTACCTTAAACTTGGGTGAGAGATAGTTTTTTAAAAACCAAAACTTCACAGGTGTTTTTGTATTCCGTAGAACTGAAAGCATCATAATTCTGCAATAAAATCAAAGAACACGTCATGGAAAAATTCGGGTGGAATAGAAAAGAGGAGCAGGGCTATACAGTGTGGCCTACAAAGAATGTACAGGTATGGGATCCGTTCTTCAAATTACGGAACGGCCATCTCCCATAGACTCAATTCTATTCAGATAATCCAAACCCTACTACAGTCATCAGACATTACAAAAGTGTAAGCATTTACAGCATATTCTTATAGGTAAGTCAGTGGATACATACGGTATACTGAGAAAAATCCAATAATGCTGAGATCTTTAGTATGCCCATGATAATTAGTACAGCATTCAGAAAGGGACCCTATAACATATACTTTGAGTGGCCAATTTCCTCCCACCCACCAAAAACTGACTTTCATTTTAACTGATGTCTGATGAATTTAACCTGTGTGTGTATTTGTACCTGCAGCATAGAAATGACATTGTAATTTCCACTGGGACAGGATCTGACGTGAACTATCTAATTTTCTCTATAAAGAACTCTGCAGTATGTGTGTACTGTATAAATAAAAAGATGATAACCTATTGGACAGTCCTATCTATAAGAGTAGGAAATGACAGTTTAAACATGAAGTTGACATGACACAAGAAGTTAAAGATGGTGGGAGCTCAGTTGTCTTACTAGGCCCTACAAATGACACAGAAATTACAGGCCATAAGCTTTATTGGGAGACTGTAATGTTAATAATTTAAGCAATTGTGGGACTGCTCTTGTTAACGGAGAATGAACATACACTGTAAAATAAAAAAATAAGAAAGGGGATTTCCTTGTTACATGCTAAAACACACTTTCACTTACTCGCTTTCAGATTGTATAGAGGTGTAATTACCAAACAGTATTGTTCTTAGATAGGACAGCAAAAAGCCTACACTCTCCAAATATTTGCCAAAATTGTTTTTAAATAGATAAATATAAAGTGCAACAATTGTTATAAAGTGCTGAGTGCCAATTCAATCAGGTGCAATAGTTTCAAATCCTTTCAAATTATAAATTAATGAATTCACTTTCTAATTTTCAATATTATTTATTAAGCACAGGCACTTTAATTAATTGTTTCTGATTAATTATCTACTAAAATATTTGAATCATTTTGGTTTAATTCATTAAATAATTGATGTGATGGCACAGAATTGATTTGAAACTATTGCACATGGTTGAATTGGCACTTAGCACTTTATAACAATTGTGGCACTTTATATTTACTTATTTATTTAAAATCAATTGGGAAATATTTGGAAAGTGTGGGGTTTTACGACTGTCCTATCTAAGAACATATACTGTGAGATGATACTATAAGAAAGTTGTCTGGCTGTATGAGGTTTTGTCTAATAAAATGAGCTTTTAGGTAATGTTTGCTACTAAAAGTAAAGTAGGAGAATATCTGCAATAATGCATACCAAGTGCAAGGTCAATGAAAGAATCACACTGCCACTTTAGAGTCAGGAGGTAAGGTCAGAGGCCCACTTATTGCAATGTTTCGGCTCCTACACTCGAACCGCCATCAGGAAGTCAGCTCCTGATGATGGCTCGAGTGTAGGAGCCAAAACATTGCAATAAACCACCATTTTTTTGCACTAAAGTCCTGTGAGTGTGGTTTATTTTTATTTTTTTGTAGATATTGATATATAACCAGCACCAAGGCAGCTGATGTGGAGGCAGCCAAAAGGTTAGCTGCGTCTTGAGGGTGTTGATAAAACATATAAAAACATTTCTGATTTTGTTTCTGCTAAAACCTGCGAGTAAGACTTCTTACTTTGATTATA
>NC_054374.1:111528200-111540700 GCF_017654675.1 Xenopus laevis | reverse complement strand
TATTTTGGCAATGTTAAAATGCAATGAGAAGCACTTTTTCAAGATATTTGAAGCTATTTAAAGCCATATCACCAGGAATATGTGGTCAAGACAGAGCCTTGACAAAGAATAACTGTTGTGTTTGACAAATAGACAGGAACCAAGTCCAGGATTCTGTTTGGGATTCAGCCAAATCTTAGGACTTTTTTCAAGATTCAGATTCAAATGAATGAATGTGAAATGAACAATGTATGCTATATTTGTTTGCTACAATTGTTTGCAGCTCATTTAACTTTTTTCCCTAAAATTTGAAAAATTAGTTCCAAATGCAGATTTGGTTCTTTATTTGGATTTCCTTAATGATAGATTTGGTGCATCCCTAGTAATAAAAACATTTCCCAGCTGGTGCTATTTTTCTCTTTTCCACAGCTGCAATTGTTTTGCATATTACAAATGCCAATATAAAAGGTAAGGATTTTATACCTTGATTATCTACTTTAATAACAAAAGGTCAAGGCAGGGATATAACTTGATTAGATATAATTCTCAGTAAGAAAAGAAGTACCCCGTTTGACCTTTAATACAGAAGCTTTACAAACTATAATCAGTCTATAATGACCTATAAATGAGGAATCACCACTCTCCAGTTATCACCAATTAAACCCTCAATCGAATATGTAAAGTGCTAGTGCTTGAGATCCAGTAGCCCAATAGGGACAATACTAAATAAATAAATACTTAGAATGGATTATTAATGACCATATAAATATAATTAATTAAATCCAATCAAATGTATGTATAAATAAATTAATAAGGTGAGGTGATTTCTAAAGTGCTGTGCATAATAAGAAATTAATTAATTACAATTCCCAGTTCATTCCAACAATTAATTGGAGTAGGACACCATTATATTACATAGATTGAGTGACCAACTATTTGGTTAAAAAATTATTAAATATAAAGTGCTAGTGCGGAGATAGAATTAATAGGATTCCTCAGTAAAAATTAATTAAAAATTAAAACATTTACATATTAGATTGAGGGTTTAAATGGTGATAATTGGAGAGTGGTGATTCCTCATTTGTAGTTCATTATAGACTGATTATAGTTTGTAAAGTTTCTGTATTAAAGGTCAAACAGGGTACTTCTTTTCTTCCTGAGAATTATATTACAAATGCCATTATAGACTAAGCACATTCTATACTTTGTAGTGAAGTTGAAGCTTTAAGGTTAATAGTTTTAAATACCTTGTTCTAGAGGTGTCTACAGCATACAGCAAATACATTGAGAGGAAACTAGATCAATTATGATAGGACTTTGGTTACGTAGAGAATACCTGGCAGAAGTTACCATTATCAACCTGGGGATGGTGTAAACTTGTTGATTTACCAACCTAAGTTTACATATTTTTCAAAAATTGCACATGCACTAGATCTGTCTACTGTGCATGCATCAAGCAAGACTGATATCCTATTCAAAAGATAGGCTCAGTGTATTAAAGAAGCAGGAGCATCATGCTATATAGGATGTTACTAATTTCAGATGGAGGGTTTAGCTATTTTTTTACATGAGACTCTATATAGGGAGAGAGGTGTTTAGAGGCTTTTTATGTTTTTTAAAATAAAAGGTTTACATTCCAGTTTTTAAAGTTAAACTTGCTCCACTATTATTATTCACCATTAACATTTTAATTTGGAAATGTAGCAGAGTTATGTTCAAAATAAGGAAAAAAAAGAAAATTCCAATTGAGTTTACACCTACTGATTGTTTATTATGTAGGTTCAGTAGAATCTGACACCCCCTAAAATTGGAGAGTATTTTTGAAAACAGTTTTATTTTATGCTCAAAAATACCTTTGTGATAAATTGGATGCATGCTGCACTTTGAATATATTGCATCAGGTAATGATGGTGGAAAAGGCTTTTCCTATCTACAATAAGTTCTAATGACGGGGAGAGTGCAGCTATGATTATTTCCACTTTCTTGTGGTGGATCTTTCATGCCTACTACTTTATGGGAATGCAGGACATCAATGAACGAATCAACTTGGACTCCACCTGCATTCAGTGTAGTAGTGTGTGTACAACCTCATTGAAACTGTACAAGCTTCACATCTTCATGTGGTTACTTTCCGTGGAAAGCATAAAGATCCACCAAATTCTGGCCATTACATTTGTCATCTAACAGTACACTCATTGTTATTGGTAGCTTTTAATATAACCAAAAAGTTATGTTTTGAGGTGATAATTGAGCCTGTCCATACTGCCCTTTACCTGGCGGCATTTGTTTGCTACATGCACACATTTCAAGGAGTACTCTAAATTTATGTGCATGCAGAAAATATTAAATTCATTATATATTATACTCTAATGTTCCATTTACTATTACTTGCCTGCGGTATAGTCACTGTGTAGAAGATGATTCGAGTATGTTTTTTTAAGTTATTGTATTGAGCAACAGGCAACTTATAATATAATGTATGGTGCTTTTGTGACTCTCAATTGTGCACTTGTAAGCTTTAGTACGACTGAGACTTTAGCAAGTGGTGAACAGTAGGGTGGAGGGGGCCCACATTTTTTTTTACTTAGGACCCATGGCCAATGGGTTACAGCCCTTGAAATAAAACTTAAAAATAAATTGTATGGGGGACATAATGAATAATAATTTACCATGGGTTAGGATTTTGCAGTCTCCTTTTATTTGATTTGGATTGTATTATGATGTTGACATCAATAATCTAATTTCTGGTATGTGTTGTCATGTTTTTAATTCTAATTAGGTCTAACCTTTTCTTTTGTTTTTTAAAAAATCATCAAATATTTTAAGCACAATAACAGTGTATAAATATTCAAGGCTTTCCATACCCTTTTATCAAGGTGCAATATAATCAATTTTAAGGTGTTATCGGAGATAAGAATATATGGCTCTGCTCTTCCATTATATTGTGCTTTGTAGTGTTTATGTGATTACTGAAGTCTGTTGGGTTAAGTGGTGCATAAAATCTTTCCCAGTGGAGTGTACAGGTCTCCAAGTTGATTCATTGTCTCAAACTCTATTATATTTATTTGCATTATGCTGATCATTTGTTTAAGCTTTCAGGGTCTATAACAGTCCAATTTTTCAAATTCTTTAAATTTAAAAGAAAATTATTGGAACACAGAGATGCCCATATCAACATACAACATTGATCATCAAAATAACTGCTTTCCTCAGGGCACCACCTACACTAGTTGTACCCTAAGTGGACTACTATCTCTACAAATTACAAATGTTTGGAGGTTGTCACTGTACTCACTGCTGTTATGTGGGGCAATTGATCAGCCTTTTGGCTTTTCTCTCAATGTATATCACCCTCTTCTCCTTGCAGTTATCACCCTCAGCTTCTACGACCCAACCTCAGAACTCACTAAACTGGTCAATCACAATATATTGTTGATTATGCATATGAATTATCTAAAGACCATATTATACATAAGTCCCAAGACAGATGTGCTTATGATATAAATTAATATGTATGTATAAGAAAATGTGTAGACAACAATTCATGGCTGTAACTTTTATTACATCTTGTCTGTGCATGCATACTTGTACTTTTAGAAAATTAAATAAAAATAATTTTTGAAAAAAAAACCAAACCTGGTCAATCACAAAAAACAGGAGGTTGCTGGTCATTGCTTATATTTTGGATGTTTTTTTTTTAGTTGCAAAACTTTGGAGGTATATTAAGCAGATTTATGACTAATATAAGATGTTATTGGAGGATAAATCTTTTTTTGTTTTAAGTTGTGTTGGGGGTCCTTTTTGTATTAATGAGATCGGGCTGTTATATTTATGCTTGTAAAAGAACAACTAAAAAAATAAACAAGTATATATATTTCACAATCTTTCACCCTTAAGAAGGTTTAATTATGCTGATACCTATGATAATGTGTGTGTGTGTGTGTAGACAGACATGTACACATACATATATGCATGGACGGAAGGATTTGTGATAAAGAGACCAATGCCTTTGACACCAGTTTAAAGTTTTTTTATCTTTGTGCATCATCTGGAAAATCTTTAATTTTGTTCTACTTTACATACTGTATTTCACTATTATTCTTGTACTTGTACTGTAGTAAATATAACTCCAAACAGAGTACTTGATTGGGCTTTTTTATTTTGTTGGTTCCTTAATACTTGTAGGCCAAGAAAGCCATGTCAATTCTACTTTTTAGAAGAACGAAAATAAACCAAAAAGAATGGTTATTTCATTTTCTAGTTTTTTAATTGAAAAAAAGTAAAAATACCAGCAGCAGTGCCAAACTCACAATCCTCCAGCTACAACTACCTAGATCACCATCTGCACAATGCTAGGAGTTGTTAGTAACTTGATGGTTGAAAATGTGGCATTGCTTCCATAGAATAACAATTGATTCTACAAGCCAGATGTTTCTTATTTACTTGTGTTTCAGTATATAAAGAAAGCAAATGTCCTTTATCAATCAATGAGAAAAAAACTGTACCAAAATCAGAAGGTCCCATTTCACTGCTCCTTCTCCCCTTCCCAGACAGACAAATCCATTCTCCTCCTTCCTCCTTCTTGACCTTTATTTTGAAGATTATTTTAGCGATCAACTTGCCGTTAGACCAAGACTCCTCCTACTTCTTGCTTCTTTCATTTTCTCTAACTCATTGCAATGAAAAGCCTTTCATCTAAAGAATGTCTTACACATTTTAACACCTAGTTTTTTTTAGCTAATTCTTTTTTTATTGAAAGAAGGGGGGGGGTTGTATTTCACCAGACATCCTGATTCTCATTCTGATTTTTTTTTTATCCCTTCTTATTTTTACTTATGTTAAGTAGAAAACCTGGAAGCTGATGCGCAACTGAAAGATGGGCTTACTTGTTTTCTTTTGTGCTACAATCCCTTGCTTTCCTTTTGTCCTTAGTGTGGCTACTTGTTTGACTGGCATGGCTTATTGGACTATAACAAGCGTAACTCTGCCTCCTTTATACTGGGACAATTCTCCCACAAATCCTGAACAGTGGGCATTCTTCCTTACACACTACTGGGTGTGCACTGGAATTGAAAGAATTGCTGAAGCCTGCTACTTCATTCCCTCCCCAATCTCTTTGTTTTGTGGGGTTTTCCTCTACCAGTGCTCCCCACCCCACAACACCTTCTTACTTTGCCAGGCCGGAAACATTTAATTGTCTTGTTTTACATAGAGAGAGAGAGAGAGAGAGAGAGAGAGAGAGAGAGAGAGAGAGAGAGAGAGAGAATTATGAACTGAAAGCTGCCTCCAGGCTTGCCTTTTAACTTTTTTCTATAAACAAATATTATTTTAGAGAGTGGTGGGGCTCCATTTGTGATAACAGAAGCTGTTTGTCCTAAAACTCAGATGCTATAATAATATTTGATACACAGACTAATGAAGTTCATGTTTTAGAATTGAAATATTTAATAAACATTTGTAACATATAGATTTTATTGGTTTAACCTTTAAGTTGTATATATGTATGTATACAGGTAAAGAAGAAATGCACATATATATATATATATATATATATATATATATATATATATATATATATATATATATATGCTTTATTTATTATAACACACAAGTTTTAGTGAGTCATGTGACAGCAATGACATCAGAACTCACCGTTTATAACTGATGACATCAGAACTCATAAGGATATAATTTACAAGATATTCATAGCTTTTTTGTATTATATATATATATATATATATATATATATATATATATATATATATATATATATATATATATATATCTATATATATAAAAATAATGAATTATTAATTGTTTAGAAAAGATTGAACTTTATGCACTTCTACTGTTTTTGTTTTGCTGTTTATGTATCTAATTTTTGGATGCATATATTACTTTTGTAGTTTTATAGTACTCTGTAAAGTTTTCTGGTTTTGTTTAATTAGCAAATGTTATTGTGGTGGCCGGATGTGTATTACATATTGTGGCGATTCCATACTCTGATTTGACCACATAGGGGAGGGTTCAAGTGATGGAGGAGGGGGATGTGGGGAAAAGCTAAAGGGGATGAAATAACACCTCTAATCCAGCTTCTGGTAAATGGGCTGCCAGTTTTTAGGATGAGTTTCACTTCTATTAGTCAGAATATTATGCTAAGCCTTAAGCATTAGTTTTTTATGTTGCCATAGCAGCCCTGTTCCTGCAGGGTTTTGACCTGTGATGATTACAGTACAAAGCTTATAGGGTCTTGAAACCCCCTTTGAAGATGAAAGTCTTTGATGGTTTATATTTATGCAAATCTCTTAGATATGATTTACCCAACTGAGATTGAATAGAGAGATGATTAAAATTCTGAGTTCCTTTGATATCCATCAATAGTAAAGTATTTCTTAAAAATTAATATGACAAACCTGTCATTTTTGCCTGTTTTCTCAAATAGTGTTATCTTACCTGTAAGACATTTTCTTATCTTCTTGAAAATTGTTCTATAGGGATGCTTATTGCAAACATAATCTATTTTTTCTTTCAATGAAGTAGAAAAATCCACGCAAAAGCTTTTGTACATTTCCAAATGATAGAATTTGGATTTTGGAATGCCCCCCTGGCAGCTCATAGCTTGCTGTGCGAGTTTGTCTCATAGAAAAAAATAGAAAGCTTTGCCCTTCAATGAATGAAACTTCCTTCTTAAGGCCTTCCTAGGTGAGTTCATGCTATGAATAAAAGAAAGTTTGGGAAAAGTTTAACGGTTGAGCCATTTGCAGTACAGCATCCCCTCGGAACACGTTCAGTTACTGTGTCAGTGTAATAAAAGGTAGGCCAAGGATTATGAAAGATCATTGCTATATCTTATATCGCCTTTCTGAGTGTTTTGCACAAAATGAATGAAAGTAGCCCTGGATAAAATACAGTTTTCATACGGAGCAATTTTGAATGAATGTTTACATACAAATATCTGTTCAAGTTGGTAAACCTACTGGTCTGTTGTGTTTCTGTTCTTACTTTCTGTTACTCCTCTATTAAGCAAATTTGGTGTTCAGTGCTGCATTTAACTTCATATACATTTCAAACTATTTTAGCATATTTATTAATAAAGACATACATTTGCTTTCAGTTTGCAGATACATTTCTACAGTGTACAAAAGGCAGGGAGCTGAAACAGCCAATACATTTGTGGAAACTGCTGTGGGATTACTCAACTTCAAGGTAAGAATATCTGTACCTGAATTCCAATCTATATGTGTTTATATAGCAGCCTTCCAGGACAAATCAGGGCTAAATAGCATGTCATAGTACCAAGAAACTACCTGTTTTGTTAAGTGATCAGTAAAGTTTTATCTTTTAACTATAGATACCTTACAGGCTTTTATAAGTACACCAAGAATAGCAAAGTTGTTTGACTCAAATGACTCACATGCAGTAGCTGATAGATTTGCTCACTTAAACACAGTGATTTTGGCAACTGCATTTTATTCCTATATAGTGTTATGTATAGTCTCAAAATGCAGCATTCTCATGGTGAACTCTAGTATGGTGAAATGCAAGTGTGCTCCCGCACATACCAGCAACTGTAGATAAGGCATGATGCATTGAATTTGCCTACATAGTGTAGCACATAAAATGCCAGATTCTATTCTGTAATGAACCATAAGGTGCCTAAAAGATGTCTAGAAGAGACCTATTGTACCCCCAATTCAAGTATTTGTTGTTGGTTTTGTCTTAAATAAACATGGCAAAAATGTAATCTATGAGTCATATTTAATAACAACATTTTTGGCATCTTATAGCACCCTAAAGACTTCTTTAAAAAATATAGAACAAGCTGATTTGCTTGTTCTACATTTATTTTAGATTTTCATTTAAAAAATATAACTTAATTCTGTGCAGTGTGTGGATGCATTTTGCAGTGTTACTGGTGGGTTATAAGTAACCTCTTGCTCTTCTGTTTTCATGAACATAAAAAGATTAAAGGAAAACTGGAAAATGTGGTGAAAAAAATCTGTATGTAACTCTTTATCCACTATGAACAATGAACATCATTTCTAAGTAATCTTTTCCTGAGTTTTATGTTTATTCATTTTTACTAACATTTTATCACGCTGCAGTTTTTGCAAATATAATCTATAGAGGACTAACTTTGTAAACATATTTTCACACTTCAATATTTTTTGAAGTAATTCAATTGTTTTGAAAAGTAAATAAATATATGTAGATTGTGTGCCTGTGATTCACTTGACTAAATTAAGCATTGGCGTAAAGTTATGAGTTGGCTAATTCTAATGCTGCTTGCTGTAATATGCACAGTCAAATATAAAATGTTTTTCCTATATTTTATATACTTGAGCAAAGATATTGGGAAAACCTATAATTTACTAAATTTCAGTGTGACAGGAGAAATCAGGGTGTTTTAACTGGAGACCAGTGGATTCTTTGCAGCAGGAGAAGTTTTTCTTACACATATTTGCCTATCCAAAAGTAATTGTTAAATAATATTTAAGTTAGTGACAATGAAAATAAATATAACCTGTTGTTGTTTGGAAGTATTTAGAGGCTATCCCATAGTAATGGTGTATTTAAATTAATTTGAGAGGAGTCACTTGGTACAAAGTACAAAGGAGATTTGTTGCTCGGTTTAGTGAATCTTTAACTGTAACTGACAGGCTGGTCTGCACTCCTGTAAAACAGAGTCACGGCAAGTGAATATCACTATGACAAATATCACTTTTTCTGAAAAAGATTCACTAAGGGGGTTATTTATTAAAGTCCGAATGCCAAGAATTAAAAAAATTCAAGTTTTTTTTTTACTATAAAATCTGAATTTTTTGTGAAAAAAACTAGAATTTTATGGGGTTTATTATACCCCGAAGATGTAAAAAGTCAGAATCTGAAAATCTGGCATCTCAGACCTGCCAAGGTTGTATATAATTCAATGGGAGATATCCTGATCTGTGCTGGGCTTCGTGCAATAATCCAAACTGGAATTTTTTCAGGGAAAATGTATTGATAAATAAGGGAAAATAACCAGTGCAGATTTTATCGGAGTATATTTCAGAAAATAATGAGATAAATTCGGTTTTTGATAAATAATCCCCATAAAGCACTGTTTATTACATAATGAAAGGCAGAACTTACTAAACTAAACAAAATCAGAGATGAGGAGTGATGAGGAGTGAAGTGCAGTATAGTAATTAAACAAATGAGTTAGTCAATAAGTGAGTTATGTATGAATACTCTCATTAAGCTTTTCTCATAAGGTAGGTACTCAGAACCAAAAGCGCAAATCCTGAAAAATAAAAGTGTAACTGGTCTTAATGATCTATTAGAGTTATTGGCTGTTATCATAAGACAATATACATTGTTAGGATTCACTCATGTATTATTTTGCTGCTGCTATAAAGCTGCATGTTCATGTGTCTGCAATACCATTGTCAGCTATTCCAGTGTATAGACGGTGTAAGAATCATACATACTAAAGTGAGACCAATGGACAAATGGTTAGCTAGATAACCTACCTGCCATAACTATTATTGCTTTGTCATACACAACATGCCAACCTGCTACAAGAGCGTTGTAAATAAAATACCACTTTAATTATGTTAACCTTATGGTTAAGGAATGATATGTAGTCATTCTGCATCTTTGAACATTTATAATACATTTTTTAAATTAACAAGTGATGTCCCAATCTCTATTGGTTAGATTCATCCAATCTATCAGTATCCCACCCCTCACCTTTTGTAGACTAGTTTCCATTCTGTTTGAACTGGATAAAAGCATTATGATAAAAGCGGTATAACCCAGCTACATTTCACTGTGTCTGTCACTTTATAAAGGCCTGTATGTAATAAAAGCAGTTTATAAGTCTTTATGCAAGTTAGAACTAATATAAGTATATCAGCTTTTCTGTTCTGTTTGTAAGGCCACAAAATTTACATATTGTGTTTTTAGGCATGGTAATTTTTTAGGGCTGTATGCACATTAACTAGACAATATTCATCTATTACTAACACTATTCAGGTTAGTTATTTTATCTTTTTATTTACCTTCTCTATAGCAAAACCATAGACCATAAGTCTAATTGCTTCTATAAGCAGGTGTCATTTTCTCTAGAATTGTAAGTTCATTAGTAAAAACATTTTAAATTGGATCACAAATTAAAATCACAAGTCAGACTTACTTTTATTAGCTATGCTGTATTACAATATTTCATAACAGACCGTCATTCTTTTACACTGCCAAGGCTAGCGGAGTTTTTATTTCGTGACTTTTGATGCTTTGGGGTATATTTATCAAAAAGTGGAGTTAGAGATCAATAGTGTGAAATTCCGCCACTTTCCATTGGGATTTCCGTTGGGATTTTTAAAACAGTATTTTTCAATGGGTGAAGTGAAGTGAAAGTTCACCCTTTGATAAATACACCTGTAAAAATCCCATAGAAATGAAGAGAGAGTGGCAGAATTTCACACTAGTGGACTGTGGTGATCTCTAACTTCACTCTTTGATAAATATACCCCAAAGTATTTTTGAACGTGATAATCTACATCTATAAAAGCATTGTTAGCATTCTGTTCCATGGAAAATATTACCTAAATATTGATTTATGAGAAAATGTATATTGTTATATTTAACAACTATTTCTTATGTAACCCTAACACAAATATCTGAATGAAAAGCATGAATTAGAATTAGACAAGCTGTTTGTTGACAGTGTCTTGAGATTTACTGATCACCAGCTAAAGTACAACTAGTTGATCCCGATCTATCTTTTGGACGCCCCTATACAAGACTATTGATTGATAATGAGAGAGACTCCTGTGAGAGTATTTAGAGGTATATTATCATTATTCTTGATTTTATTTATTTGGTTACGCAATTTTATTTTGTAAAACTTGTTGTATATACTCAACAGGAAGTGATGTTACTCTTAATGCATCACATCTTAGATATATAGGGAGTAGACTCTTTCTTAGGTTACTTTCTGTGTAGCTTAGTCTGATAAACTTTAGTACAAGATATCATGGTACCCATCATATGCTCTACATAAAAACAAAAATCAAATGTATTTGAGGGTTTATTTACAACGTTTTACCACTATTTTTTGGTTCCCCCCCCCACTAATTATCATTGACAATTAATTTTAAGCACATACTTTTCCATCAGCAAAGGCTATATAAAGAAAACGTTTTAAATTATTTAGATCAAGAACAAACTTTTGAAAGGAAATGGATACATTTAAAAAAGTGGTAATTTCTCATTTTAAGTAGAATACAGGTATGTATTATGAAGAATTATACTAATAATAGCAATAACAAAGGATATAAATACAAAATATAAACTAGCCATACATGAAGTCCTATGGTTGGGCAAATAAGTTGTTTTCCGCTGCATTTCCTTTTCATCGCTTTGTAAAGCAAACCATCCTATGAGCCTATTGGAATGAAAAAAGCCTGTCTAGACAGAAGATCAAGAGTTCCAGTTTATCCCATTCAAGCATTGTGGAGGTGAATCGTGAACAGGCACAACTACTACCTCCTGTTTCCCTTGTCATTCTACAAGTGAAGGAATTGTTCAAGTTGGTTTGACCATATGTGTGTGTGACCAACTGTACAATATTGGTTGCATATCCTAATAAATTGATGTTTATGGCCAGCTATAAAATAAAGCTGTATTTGTCAGTCTTTAGTTTGATATAACTTTATAAAAAATGTATTTGAAGGATGTTTGAGAAGAAGCTTTGCAAAGGGGACCCATATTTTGGTTTTCACTTGGATGGAGTGGTCTTCGGAGCAGAAGATTTCCGTGCAAGCATAGGTTTGTATTACTGCATAAGAATGTTGCAGATGGGAATAAATAAATGGGAATGAAGAAATAAAGTGATAGAAAATCATGTCTAGCAATTTAAAGTACCCATATCACACTCATATTTGTTTAGTGCAATGATGTTAAAAAGCTAACCCATTTTTCCTGATAGATGAAAAATAACACCTGTTTCTTTCAATACATTTTTGGCTAAATAGTCAAGTAAAGCATAGGAAATGTTAATGATCTGTTAATTTGAAGGTCTTTTTCCTTTACTACTTGTCAAAATGTTATTAAGTAGTAATAAAAGTTATTAGATGATCATAACCAGAAGCTCTTTTTAATGTTGGGGGCCTAGGTGGAGAAAAATGAAATTGTAGGGGGTAAGGTCTTATATGTAATTATACATTCTTCTGTAAAGCCTTCTATTGGTAGTCTCCACATTTAAAACACTTCACCTGTCTACCTTGGTTGTGGATTGTTTAAACTTTGTCAAATGGATTAAATTTTTGTAATTTTCCAACCTAATTTGTATGATCAGAGGTCCGTATAATTAAGGGCCTCTGTAGTGAGGGGTATGGATCAATCTGTTAATCAATCCCACAAGATGACCTATTTTGAGGACCATCTCACACAATAAGTTATATCTTCTCTGTTACATGAAATGATGAATTGAGTGCAATTGGATGCATGGATGGTATAGTCTTGAAAAAAATATGGTG